>NW_017308030.1:275189-290859 GCF_000935625.1 Nanorana parkeri
GAGTATCCGGCGGGCCCCCCATCTCTGCGCCGGGAGTGTCGGATGAACGGATGATCCGACACTCTCGGCGCAGAGATGGGGGGCCCGCTGGCCGCTGGGTACCGATCCGGCGCTGGGACTGTGCTGGGCCCCCTACAGGCCCGAGGCCCTGGTGCGTCCGCACCGCCTGCACCGGCGGTAGTTCCGCCACTGTCTGTGGCTGGTATTTCTTTCTTTAGACGGTTACACTCTGCTCCTGTTTGTTTATCTTATTTTATTGTTAAACAGTTTCTGAAAAGTGTTAAAAAGAGGCATTTTGTATCAGATTGTCGCCCCCCCAGTTTCGTTTGCTATGTTACAAGATTTGCTTTCAGCTACTGACTATGTTTGCCTTGACTCCTATGAATCCTTACAGTTCAAATTAGCCTTTTCATTGGCGTTTTCTGGGGCTTTTCGTATATCAGAACTGGTCTCAAAAAATCGTTTTGTTCATTCTGGTCTTTTACATTCTGATGTGCGTTTGTCTGCCTCTGTTGTTTATATTTATTTCAAACGTTCAAAGATGGACCAGGTTAGCAGGGGCTGGTGGTTGTCATTACATGCTTTAAATGATGTTTGCTGTTGTCCTTTATTGCTTGTGTCTAAATTTTTGGCGGTGCGGCCTTCCGCTTTGTCTTTTCGAGTGCACGCTGACGGCTCACCTCTCACTGTTCTCCCAATTTACAGCGGTTTTAAAAAAATGTTTTAGGCCCGGTTCACACCTGGGCGTTTTGTAGCGCGTTCCTACGCTCTGCAAAACGCTCAAACAACGAAATCCCATTATTTCCTATGGGTATGGGTCACACCTGGGCGTATTACAGGCCGTATGAACACGCTACAAAACGTCCTACGCCCAAAGAAGTACAGGAGCTTCTTTGGGGCGTTTTTGTCTCGCGTTTCCATGGGGATACAGCCAAGTAGCCCTCGGAAACGCGCGTCCTCTGGAACTCTTTACCCCAACCTGTCTGTCTATCTCCCACCTTGACTGCCTTTAGGCGTTCCCTAAAGACTCATCTCTACAGGGAAGCCTCCTGATGTCCTCATTGTTCATTTGGGGGGCAATGATGTTGGTCACTATAGAACCTTGGACCTTTTAAACAAAATGAAGTCTGATTTTGCTACTATTAGCACGCTTTTTCCTTCTACTGTTTTGTTTTTTTCGGAGATGATCCCTCGGTTGTTGTGGTGCCAACCTCATACTGCTTTCCTAAATGTCATTCGCAAGAGAATAAATCGGGCAGTGTGTAAATATGTTCTATCCTTAGGTGGTGTATCCTTTAGACATTGTGAGTTAGAGGCAGGGCCGGTGCAAGGATTTTTGCCAACTCAGGCGAAGGTGCATTTTGACGCCCCCCCCGGCACGCACACACGCACACACGTTGTATATAATGTACTATTGCTGGGATTTGTAGTCCTCTATAGCTGGTGGTATTCTCCATTGCGCTGTATAATGATTATACTGCGCAATGCAGATTACCACTGACCAGTTATAGAGGAACTACAAATCCCAGCAATAGTACATTATACAGCGCAATGGAGAATACCAGCAGCTATAGAGGAGTACAAATCCCAGCAATAATATATTAACTAGCCTGTATAATGTATTATTGCTGAGATTTGTTGTTCCTCTATAGCTGCTGGTGTTCAGCATTGTGCCGCTGTATTATACAATGCACAATACAACACAATACACAATGCACAATACAATACACTTTACACAATATATTATACAATACACAATACAATATACTGTATATATGTTGTTACATTACATACCGCTCCCACTTCAGCCAGCTCCCGATCCCGATTCCCGATACGAGTACGACCGTGGGTCACCAAGAGAGGGTGAAATCGCCTCCTCCTCCTCGCTCTGTTACAACTTCAAAATGTGTGCACCGGGCAGCCCTCGCTCCAGTCCTTCACATGTGATGCGGCTGAGCGGCCAGGGGAACCAGGGGCGGGGCCACTTACGTCACTCACTGACGTAGCCAAGGAAGAACGAGACACTCAGTGAGACTGAGTGTCACTCTGAGACGTGAGTGAGACTGCACTGCACAGCACAGGTCAGCGCCGTATCCTTCAGATGCCACCCGCCCGCCCGCAGCGGCAGGCCACACACAGAGTCTGGTCTTGAGACTCTCGATCGGGCGACTTTTCCGCCCTGTTCCCTGGCGCCGTAAGGCAAGTGCCCATCTTGCCTTGCGCTAGCGCTGGCCCTGGTTAGAGGGCAACGTTGTTGGTTTGTTCCGTAATGACTTGGTGCACCTGTCCGCCATTGGAAATTAAATGTTTAATTCATGGCTTCAGTCTATGATTGAGGTGGCCGCAGCTGTGGGGGTGCCAGGTTGTTAACCTGGCTGGTGGGTATTGTGGGTGGACAGTGTTTAATGTTATATTGGACTGGTGTGATGAGTATGGCTCGAGTCTGGGTGACTGAGCTACTTTATGTTAAAAGTTATAACTTATGGTGTCTATTTACCCGACGTGACCCGATCTTTTATATTTTACCAAAAAACTGGGTAATAATAAATGTTTCCTAACATAATGTAAAAAAAAAACGTTTTTTTTTCCAAAATTTTCTGTAATTTTTCCTAATTATAGTAAAAAATAAAAACCCCAGTGGTGTTTAAATATCACCAAAAGAAAGCTCTATCTGTCCCCAAAAAATGGTATAAAGTTCATTTCAGTACAGCGTTGCATGACGGAATAAACGTCAGTCAAAGTACCGCAGCGCTGAATACTGAAAAATGGCCTGGCCAGGAAGGGGGTGTAAACACCTGGTCTTGAAGTGGTTAACCCCAATAAAGGGCCGCGACCAATATTTTCCACTCATACCGTTTGTATAGTCTCCACTTATTCTGTTATATATTTTAATGTATTTATAGGTTGTGGGTGCTGTGGGGTCTACAATCCCATGGTCACTGAGGATTAATGCTCATTGTCTGGAGACTGGTCACTGAGGGTTAATGCTCATTCTCTGGAGACTGGTCACTGAGGATTAATGCTCATTGTCTGGAGACTGGTCACTGAGGGGTTAATGCTCATTCTCTGGAGAGTGGTCACTGAGGGTTAATGCTCATTGTCTGGAGACTGGTCACTGAGGGTAAATGCTGACACACTGGAGAATGATTACTGAGGAGGTAATACAAATAATATGTAGGGCTTTAGATTGTAACACACCCGGAATGTTAAACACTTTTCTTGACAAGGGTCAGTAAGACACTAAGGGTTACAGTTTTGAAGCGGACCTTTACACTAAAAATTTAAATTCTACCAATGCATCCCTCTATGTATGATGATGAATAATAACATAGACATGTCAGGTGTAAAATGCTGTGATTGTGAAATACTTACACTCGCAGTGTCATTAGGTCATTAAGTCATGACCCAAGTCGCAGCGCACGCGAACGCACGGCATTACGGTACTAAACGTTCCGGTGCGGGCAATTGACCTGTGGGTGGGAGGTGCTTTTAGGGGGGCCATTCGAATGAATGGCAATGCAACACCTCCCACAATAGAATTCGCAGTAGGTGCGATTTTATGCGGTATAGTGTGTTAATCGCACGGGACTGTGCGAATACCACACTGTACTAGTGTGAACGGGCCCTCAAAAACACTGACAATCTCACACACACTTTTTTTGTTGTTGCAATGCACCTTTTCTTCCTATATTAGGAGATCTGGAGTGGATCCTCAGCCTGGGGTCCAGTGTGGGCTGCTGTGCTGTGATGGAGCACAATCCATATGTGCATTGCTGGTACAGCTCCCTTGTGTGCCCTGTAGAGGTGCCGGGATCCAGAATGTGACATCACTCCGGTCCAGGCACCTCTAAAGGGCATGTGAGGGAGCTGTAAGCAATGCATGTATGGATGGAGCTCCCTCGCGGCCATAACCCCACCCCACCTCAAGCTGACACTCGGCACTGGGCAGCATGTTTTAAATGGCTGCTTGGCATGAGAACTGACAGTGCTGCGCTAGGAGGAGTCTCTCGCCTAGAAAAGTGGAAGGCATGCGGCGACCCCCTGAACACGGGGCCGCAACCCACTTTTGGGTCACTACCCACCAGTTGAGATCCAAGGATCTAGAAGTATGTGATTGCAGATTGTCATTACTAAACATTGCTAAAGGCGTGTTTGTTGTTATTTTAAATATATGGGTAAAGGTCCGTGCGACGGACTTTCCTGATACCCCGTCTGGTATTTCCGCCAAATACTGCTTCCCTGCTCGGTATCTTCCTAGCCACCATATACCCTCGTTCCCCTAGGAACTAGACAACACTAGTTTTGAGGTGAAAACAACAAATGACTTTATTTTCAAACAGGACAAACAGTTATAGGCAATAAGGGAATCAAACCAAGTAGTAAACTCCCATAATGCACAGGGGCACGGAGACCCTTATCTTATCTGTCTCAGTGTCTGTTAGGGTCTTTGTGCTTGTGATCAGGAAGGTGGAGGAGTCAGGCAGAATCACAGCCCGCTTTAAGGAAATGTAACTTCACACTGGAGCTGACAGTAGGTTAATTACCAACTCGGATTCCCCCAGACTGGCATATTAGCCTGCGATTTGAGGTGTAAATCAGGAGCAATCTATACTGGTCATTCCAAAACACAGAACATAAACCTTTCAGTGATGCCAGCGTACAGTCGGATGTTTGCTATATATATAGCAATAGCTCACTCTATCTCCAAGCACATAGGGGCTAATTTTAAACCTTTTGTCCAATGTATAGCTGGACAAATACCATTCACATTACTGCCACTAGATGGGGAATTCCTGTGCCCTTCAGCGCCATCTAGTGCAGGGCTGGGCAAACTCCGGCTGTTCTGGAACTACATTACAAGATTCTCATAGCTACAGGCATGACTCCCAGAGACAGATGCATGATGGAATTTGTGGGTTCACAACAGCTGAAGGGTCGACATTTGCAAGTCTCTTATCTAGTGGCACTAGTGCTGTGTGAATGACATTTGTTCAGCTATATGCTGGGTAGAACATTTATAAATCAGCCCCATAAAGATGTGTAGAGGGTGGACATCTTTAAATAAAATGAAATTCAGATTGATACTTTGTTGATACCAAATTAGTATCTTGTATGAATTAAATCATTGATGTATATTTTTCTGATATATATGGGATCTGTTTTTTCTAATATTGAAGTTATAGATTAATGGTGTGCATACATACTTAGCATACAGGGCCCGGATTTACTCTCTCTGCTGCCCCAAGGCCAGGTTCCTCAATGCGCACACCTACCTGCCAACCCCCTCCATGGAGAATGGCAAACCTGCAGGCTGCATACAAGTGATCTCGGCGACATCGCCGAGATCACTTGTGCAAAACAAGTGGTGGCTTCCCCGCTGTACATTTAGCTCTGCTTGCCCAAAGCAGGGCTAAATGTAGAAAACAAGTACCCGCCCGGCGCCCAGGAACTGCATGTCCTGGGCATCGGGAGATGGGAATTCCACACCCCTGCTGCCCCTCTATTACCTGCTGCCCCGAGGCCGGGCCTTGTGGGAAATCCGACCCTGTTTGCATATCCATTTAAGAAGCAGAACTGCAGCCAGTATTTTTAATATTCATAGTCCATATGATTAGACTGTCTCTGTATGAACACACTAACCCTATTGGTGTTATCCTAATACACTTCTGCAAAGAATACTGGCTCCCAAACGTTTAGACGGCGGTGACCATTTTGTTTAACTGTTGCTGTCTTCTTCCAGAATAGCTTTCATGTAAAACTCACCTTACTCATGCGGGATCCCAAAATGTAGCGGGACCATTTAATGCTGGTGGAGTGACTTTCTCCCTCGACTGGCATCCACCACTTTTAGTTGCAGCATCCCACTGATGCCAGGAATTCTGTAGTGCAAAGCATTACATTGCCTTTTAAACAACAGCAGAATGCCAAGGGTGCAAGGTTAATTATTACAAGACTGAGATTGATCAGGTGCTTATAATGAGGGCAGATTCTCCAACTTAGCAGTCAGTTTGGAAATGTCTAAAGGTGCCCTTACACTGTTTGAATCGTGGCCGGTTTATGAGAAACCGGACGAAATTCGTGTGTGGGGCTGACAGCACCCCTCGATTAGCTGATCGAAGGAGCCAGTTGCGAAATCTTCGATCGATAGAGTCGGCAGCCAATGAGCTGCCCGCTCCGACCGGATGTTCTGACATGTGACGGCGGCTGCTATCAGAATACAATGTAAACAGCGGGATTCCTCGATCGACACACTGGTAGTGTTGATGGGGGAATTGGGTCTGTGTTTTTTTTCGTTCAGCCCGTGGGTTGAATGAAAAAAACAACTGGTTAGTGTATGGCCAGCCTTAGATAAATTTCTTCTTAAAGGAGAACTATGAGGTGAGTGCTTTTCACTCACCTCATAGTTCTAGCCGACCTGTGACAATGACACTGTCACAGGTCGGCTCAGTAGATCAGGAGGTGAGCGAACACATACCGGCGTTCGCTCACCTCTCGATCCTGTCACGGCTCTCTGCCGTGACATGGGAGGGGCTGGATTCCCCCCTCCCCGCTCCGATCCGCTGAATGGGATAGATAGGCAGAGCCAGCTGTCAGTCACGCAGCTGGGTGGATCCCGGCATTATTGTCGGGATCCGCTGCGGCGTCTCAGTATACCGCGAGCTACAGCTATACCGGAAATTTTGAAAAAAACCATTATGTTATAATACATTTATTATTACCCAATTTTTTTGTAAAATATAAAACACGGGGTCAGATCAGGTAAATAGACACCAAACATGTCAAGCCTTAAAATTGCGCACACCCTCGAAATCGCAAAAAAACTACCATACCCAAAATTGACCATAGACAACGCTTTAAAAGCTTTTACCTCTCATCAGTTTAGTGTGATGAGTGAATAATGGCCCCAGAATTATTGCTCTCACTACGACGTTTGTGGTGATATGTAAACCTGTGCAGCGTGATGGGCGCAATCGTCGTTTTCGCACGTATGCGTACTTGACGCATGCTTGCATGTATGTATGTATGTATGGGTGGGCACTTTAAAAGATTTTTTGTGGTTTTTTTAAATACTTTTTTATTTTGCAACTTTAATTTTTTTTCCACTTAACTTTATTGTTATCACATAGGAGGCTAAGAAGCCCTTCATGTGATAGCAAAGAGATGTGACAGATCCTCTTCATGGAGACATCGGGGGTCTCCAAGACCTGTAATGTCACCAAGGGACCCTCAAAGAAGCTGATAAAGGAGAGATCTGCTTCATCAGCTTCTCTCCAGTTTCTGAAGCCGGAGAGTGACAGCAGAATGCGGAAGTGATGTAATATACATCACTTCCTGCATTCCGACACCGGAGAGGGGATCGGGGGGAGTGTACTGATCCCCTGTCACACTGCATGTTAGCCCCGCCCACTTGTTTACCTACAAGCACCCGCCCACTCGTTTACATACAAGCGATCCGCTGGCTACAGAGCTGCTTGATCGCTTGTATGAGGTGCAGATCAGTGCCCCCCCCCCCCCCTTCACAGGAAACCAGACCACACAGAAATGCAGGTAAAATAAAGTTGTTTATTTAAACGAACATAAATAAACATTCATCAGGGAACAGCAGCAGCGAGGTCAGGAACAAGCCAGTCAAGTCCAATGCGGGTACGTCTGCCGATGCGGGGTCGAGAGCCAGAGGAAAACGTCAGCCAGGCCGGATCATACACAGGAACACACAAAGGCACTCAGACTGCCAGAGATGCACCTTTGAGCACAAACACAAGGGCAATGAACCTGTAGCCTGAGCAGACTGATATAGTCAGGTGTTGCCTCATGATCACTGTGCGACGCCCAGGCAGCAGGCAAGCGATGATGCAATCAGAGGTTATAAGAGACTGCAGTCTGCACATGCCCAAGATGGCTGCCACCATGCGGACAAGGTAAGACCTTGACACCCCGGTGACGGTCACTCACATCCAAGAAGCTCCCAGCCGGCCGTTTAGGCACAACGGCCGGCCGGGAGGCGGTTAAAGAAAGCAGTGGATTGATTTTAGTATCATTAAAATAAGAGGTGCACCGAAATGGGATTTTCAGACTGAAAACGAAAGTAAAAAGTTTGTCCTGCCGAAACTGAAACCTTTTTAAAATCATCTTTTAATTTTTTTTTTTATATTTATTTTTACTTTACTGTAGGGGCGTTTGGGAAAATATCAGGGGTCTACATAGACCCCCGATATTTCCCTTTTGAAATAGAAAACAGAGTCCTCTCTCTCTTTTTTCTCCATTCCTTTATGAATAAACAGGAATTCTCTATATTGAGTGTTCCAGTCTATTCATAAACTGTGGATATAGTATGAGTTACTATGTCCTCAATCATGAATGAACAGGAAGTGACGTAGAGCACTTCCTGTTCATTCTTAATTGGGGACACAGTAAACATACTATGTCCTCAATTATTTACAAACACTCACAGGTCTATTCACTAAAGGGTGAAGAGTTTGGAGAAGGGAGGAGAAGTGAACAATCTAAGACAACATAGCTGAACAGGAAAGTGAGCTGAATTGCAGAATTTTTCCAAGTCAGCTATGTTGTCCTAGATTGTTCACTTCTCTTGTCTTCTCCAAACTCTTCACCCTTTAGTGAATAGACCTGTCAGCGATCGTTGAGTGCTTGTAACTGCTCTCCATCCTGACTCCTTTGGCTGTCACAGGGAGCAGAGCGGGCGGTGCAGGGAGGATAACTCCACCTCCTGAGACACACGGCTGACAGCTGACTCCTCCCTCACACTCCCTTCATTCTGATTTGTTGTCACAGGAGGCGGAGCGGGGCAGTGCGGGAGGAGAGCTCAGCCTCCTGTGTCACCGACCGCTGACAGCGATTTCCTCCCCACCCAGCTAAGCCTCCTGAAAGTTTTTCTCTTCCCTGCTGGACGCTGCTCTGGGTCAGAGGGGACACAGAGCAGTTCCCAGCGAGTAGGATAGAAACCAGGGATGCACCGCAATTTCTGCCATAAAATGGTACTTTTGGCATTTACCATTTTCGGGCGATATGTTTTGGCAGCTGAAATTTCAGTATATGCATAAGCACCGGTGCCGATACCGAGTATTTGGGCGAGTACTCGTATTCACCCAAATGCTCCCGATGCCTGTCTTGGTAACGGAACTTCCGATATCAGGAAGCTGGGCAGCGAGTCATTACACGCTGCTCGGCTTCCTGATTGGCCGGGAAGCCAGCTCCATGCTCCCTGGTGACGAAGGAGCATGGATCTGGGGGGGCTGTTAACGAGTCACTCCCCGGCTTTCTCATTGGCCAGAAAGCCGGCTCCATGCTTCTTCGTCACCTGGTGACGTGGGAGCATGAAGATGTTTTCCCAGCTAATCAGCAAGTCATTACACGCAACCCGGCTTCCCTTATGAGACTTCCGAGATTCAGTATCGGCGAGCACAGTTCTCTTTTTTGTCCACCACCCCTGAGCTAAACGATCCCACCCGGCCCCCTGCAGCACAGTGGCGTAGTGGTTAGCGCTTCTGCTATGTAGCACTGGGGGTCCCTGGTTTGAATCCCAGCCAGGTCACTACTCTATCTACAAGTAGCTGTGCTTGTATGGGTTTCATCCGGGTATTAAAGTTTCCTCCCACACTCCAAAGACATGCTGGTAGGTTAATTGGCTCCTGTCCAAATTGGCCCTTGTATGTATGCATGTGGGTTAGGGACCCCATGTAAGCTCCTTAAGGGCAGGGACTGATGTGAATGTGCACTGTGTAAAGCGCTGTGTAAATTGTCAACGCTATATAAATACCAATAATAAATACTTACCGAGATCTGATGGGCACAGTTCCGCTATTGTTTACATCCAGTGCCAAAATGCTCCCTCTGCTGGCCGCACCTGCACATTACAGCCCTGATAGACTCGGCCAGGAGAGGGAGGCTTGCAGTGCTGGATGTCGACCAGAGGGTCCTGGCCGTGGTGTAGCGAGCGGGGGCAGAGGGGGGAATGTGCTCCCGAGCGGCCGTCCGAAGAACAGACGGACATGGCCACATAAAGGGATGCCGGGGATGTCCTGTTTGATGAAACATCGGCGATAATTAATCGGTAAAAAAAAAGGGCTCCAGTGATGGCACTACTAGTTTGTATTGAGATTGTAGTCGATCACGGGAGCAAGCTTGGCGCGGTGGAAGCAGAAAAAAAAGTGTGGTATGCAATATATTACATTATAAAGCGGCGGGAATACAGCAAATCGCAGCAACAGTACATTATACTATAATAAACTATTGCTGGGATTTGTAGTCCTCTGTAGCTGGCGTTATTCTGCATTGCTGTATAATTTATTATTGCTGGGATTTGTAGTCCTCTATAGCTGGTGGTATTCTGCAGTGCGCTGTATAATGATTATACGGCACAATACAGAATACCAGCAGCTATATAGGAATACAACAAATGCCAGCAATAGTATATTATACTATAATGTACTATTGCTGGGATTTGTAGTCCTCTGTAGCTGCTGGTATTCTGCATTGCACTGTATATAATGTACTATTGCTGGGATCTGATGTATTCCTCTATAGCTGGTGTTATTCTCCATTGCGCTGTACAGTATAATGATTATACGGCACAATACAGAATACCACTGACTAGTTATAGAGGAACACCAAAGCCCAGCAATAGTACATTATACAGGCTGTTTAATGTATTATTGCTGAGATTTGTTGTTTCTCTATAGCTGCTGGTGTTCTGCAGTGCGCCGCTATATAATACAGCGGCACAATGCAGAATACCACCGACCAGTTATATATATATTTTTTTTCAAACAGGAACATTAAAAAGGTTTAGATTCTCCCCATGGTGGTGGTGTTGGGGGGGGTTCCCTCCTTTCAGTAATAATGTACAGTTTATGGCTGTCATAGCAGCACATGCCCAGGTCTGCCCTATAGGAACACCGGGGGTGATATACTTCAGGAGTCTGCAGCAGAACACAGCCGATGAGGACTGTCTGGGGAATCAAATATTCAAACTCATCTATCACCCCCAGGGTTCCTATAGGGCAGACCTGGGCATGTTATGGCCCGCATGCCATATCTGGCACTTTGCCTGTTCCTTTCTGGCCCACGGCCCAGACATGGGCTGAATCCTGACCTGCGCTCGTTGCTGAGTGACTTACTTTGAATCGTAGGTCCTTGATTGTTGGCGGGCAGCGGCGAGTCAGGCAGCTCACGGGAGGAGAGGAGCAGAGGCATGTCCTCAGCGTGCGTGGCTTGAGCGGCGTGGGCGTGGTGTGCGGCTCCACGCCCACGAGCCGCGAACAGGCAATTAAATTGATAGCCGACTAATCGACAATGGAAAACGTTAACAACGTTTTCCATAGTCGATTTTAATCTACTACATCGAATAGTTGTTGCAGCTCTACTTCTGAGACTCAGCACAGCCCTCCTGAGACTCCGCACAGCCGTCCTGAGACTCCAGACAGCTATCCTGAGACCCTGCACAGCCCTCCTGAGACATCAGGCCACCACCCTGGAGCAACACAGAGTACGTAGCTTCATATTATTCTGCGTTGCTATATAATGTATTCCTGAGATTTATAGTCTTCTATAGCTGGTGGTATTCTGCATTGCTATATAATATATTGCTATATGGTGGGTCTCCATAGTGGGTCAGTGGCTTTAGACCAGCTTCTGTTCTCCCTTCTTTTGGTGCGGCAGAGGGGGAGAGGCAAAAAATAATAATTCTGCCCCGGGCGCCCAGAACTCTGGTTACGCCACTGACTCCCAGTGTTGATCACTAGGGGCTTTAGAATGTTTTCAATAAATCCAGATATTTGTTCTGTAATTGTGTCCATACCTGTAATAATGGGTCGTCCTGGGTTTCCTGGCATGGGAATTTTAGGCAGCATGTAGACGTTTCCCATGTGAGGATTGGAAGGTAACAGATTAAGTAATCCTTGCTGTATGTGTTTTGGGAAGGATTTGATAAGTTTAGTAAATTCTTCCGTATATTCCCTGGTGGGGTCCTGGTCCAGTTGTTTGTAGTAGTTTTTATCAGACAATTGTCGGTTTCCTTCTACAATGTAGTCCTGGGTGTTCATAATAACTATTGATCCGCCCTTGTCAGCTGGTTTGATGATGATGTTTTTATCATTTATTAAGTTATGTAAGGCTTTTCTTTCTGCAGGTAGGAGGTTATCTGTAGTTTTTTTCTGTTGTGTGGTAACAAGGGATGCTTCTCTCGTGCGGAAGCTTTCAATGTAATTGTCCAATTTGATGTTATGTCCTGTTGCAGGTGTAAAGCCTTCGTTCTTTTTTCTGCTGCCCAGGCTGAATGTGGTGTTATCTTTGTCAAAGAAAAATTAATTGAGCCTCAGTCTTCTAAAGAATTCTTCCAAGTCTGAGTACAATTGTATGTGGTCCAGTTTGGTGCTTGGACAAAATGTAAGCCCCTTGGATAGGACTGCTGTTTCCTGTATTGTGAGGTGATTATTTGAGAGGTTGACAATCTCAGTATTGTCTGAGCAGCTTTCACGGTGGTTGATCATTTCAGCTTGGATAGGGACATAGGTAGTTACAGAGGATGAGGTGCAATTGGTTAATCTTGTTTTTGGGACGTCTTTATTCTGTGCGAGGTTTGCCAGTTTCTTCTTTTTTTTATTGATGAGGCTTTGTTGTTTTTTCCTGTAGAAATAGTCCATTTGTATTTCCAAATTGTTGGCTTCAGGTGTAATTTGCAGAAGGCTCTGGAGTAGGGATTGTCGTTGGCAGTGTAATCTTTGTCTTTTTCCATATTGATGAATTAGGAGGTTACGTAGTTTCTCACTGCTCCATCTGCAGATAATCTCAGCTGTTGGTGAATTGTGGGTAGTTGAGAGCGGGTTCTTCATCGTGAGTCCCTTTGGAAATGTGCGTCTGCCAGCGCTGGGCGGATCAGTGTGGGAAGGAAGCGGTTGGGAGCAGTCGGAGGATGGGAATAGAGGTAGGCCGGAGATTTCATAGCCATGCATACTCCATCAGAATAAGATGTCTCTGAGGGAGCAGAGTGTGTATCATCGGCCTGTACTGACAGAGCTGACACACCACGAGCTCCACACAGGACTGTACAAGGGACTGATTTTTAAAGTGTCAGTGTATAGCTGGCTGAAGGCCGTTCACAGGGCATTACTGCCACTAGATGGCGCCGAGGAGCATAGGAATTTCCAGCTCTACAGTAGACCAATACTTCACAAACCAGCCCGAGGTGTCATTGGGAGGATTTTAGGATCTTTTGAATCCCAGTAATAAAACTAGTAACAGTAATAGGACTAGTAAGGAAAACTTGCTGAGTGTTTGTTTTCATTGATGTAATGGTTTATATTTTGCCCAATGTTTTTTATTGCGGTTTGTAAGGGCAAGGTCACAACATCTTCAGTACGTTCCGGCCCGATTCTGGCCGGAACACACTGGATCGCATTGCATTCGGCTCACTTTGTTGTGGGGTGGGAGGGGACGTGGCGGTGCATTGAACTTAATGGCACCATAGCCACGCCCTCCGACTGCAATTCGATCGGCCGCATGGTAACGCAAGGCACATCAATGCCTGTAGTCCGCATGGGTCAGAAAAAATGCTGGAAGTGCTATTTTTTCTGACCGGAACGGAACCCAAGCGTCGATGTGCCACGCACATTGCGGCCGGGGGGCATGACTGTGGTGCCATTCACTTCAGTGCACCCCCACGCCCCCTCCCACACCACAACAAAGTGAGCCGGATGCAATGCAATCCAGTGCGCTCTGGCCAGAATCGGGCTGGAACGCACTGTGTCTTGTGAGAACGGGCCCTAAGAGGTTATATACAAAGAGGGTTGGAAGGAGTCTTCTGTCACTTGGGGTTGTGAGGGGCTTGTTTTGTGTTTTAGGAAAGGTTATATATGCAGGGGCGTCCCAAGGCTGGTTGTCACCCGGAGCGGGTACCGAGTGACACCCCAACGTGACATCACCGCGTATGCGCTTGACCTCATCACGTAGTCCGCGATGACATCACGCATATGCATTACCATCTTGGCGATACCTGCCGGCGGTCATCTTGGTGATGGATGATGGCAGAGAGAGGAGCGGACGTTCACCCTGTGGGATAAGGTATGCCTCTGGGTCCCCTCCTCTCTTCTGCAACTGCCGAGCTCTCGGTCCATGAGTGAATGCCTAACCTTTCAGAGGGGGTGACACCAAAATTACTGTCAGTCATTTTGGCGTCACCCCTCCAATGGTGTCACCCGGGTGCGGGCCGCACCCCCCTAGTGATGCCACTGTGAATATAACACTTGGTGCAGAGATATTGGGAGCTGACTCTGTATATGTGTAGTGTGTTTATATCATCCATTTAATGAGCCGCTATTTGCTTTATGAACCTTCTATACACTTTGGCTGTTTGATACAAATTATAATTTTAATGGCAATATTCTGTTGTTGGCATCGCAAAAGTCTGTTTTTCTAAAGAGATTTCCTCTATACATTTACTTTGTGGATGAAGTATCCTGTATACGAATGTACCCGCGGATATATTGATTCCTAATTATTACCCTTGGGGAAAAATAAACCATTCTTGCCATTAGTTTTAGTGTCTGTGTCCACGGGCCCGTGTTTGTTCTATACATATATTTAATGAGAGCTCTGGCAGTGTGTGATACACCGCACGCTGCCGGAGCCGCCACAACACGGCATTTTAGCAGACGGGCTAATGTGAATTGGTCCTCAATGTCATTAGTAGGATTTTATGAACTTTTGAATCCCCATAATGGAACTCTATGTGGGGAATAAAATGTAAGTGATCGGTCTTTTTATATTTTACCAGTGGCGGAACTATCGCCATAGTGACCCAGGCGGCCACTATGGGAGCCAGGGCACAGGGGGGCCTGGCCAGGATGAGGAACAAAGTGGCCCGCACGGCATCAGGGGGACCCATTTGTTTAGTGATAGCCGGCAGCTGTGGAGGGGGAGGCGGGGCCCACCGGCAGAGGAGTAAGCGGGGCCCGCCAGCGACCATGGAGGAGGCTGGGCCTGGTGGTGGGGAAGGCTGACAGCGGATGGGGCTGACAGGTAAAAGGTGTGCAGGGGTGTGACCAGCCCACCTGAGACCCTGCAGAGCCCCCCATAGAGTGTCTATAGGAGGCTCTGCAATGTCACTCTCAGGTGGGCTGTTTGGGGTCTCAGATGGGCTCTGCAAAAGGCGCAATACAAAATATTGCTATGGGGCCCTGTGATTTCTAGTTATGCCCCTGTATTTCACCCAATGTTTTTGATTGTTGTTTGTAAGCGGTTATATACAAAGAGGATTTGAAGGAGTCTTCTGTCACTTGGGGTTGTGAGGAGCTTGTTTTGTGTTTGAGGAAAGTTTGTGCAGAGATATTGGGAGCTGATTTTGTACAGGGATAGCGCATGTATTTCTATATTCATTTTAATGCCCATGATGCTTCCTTGCTGGTCTGAACCTGAGCCGTCCCTAAATATGGATATAGAATAAAGTATGATCAGGGAGAAAATTCCCATACTCCTCGTCTCCATCTAACAGCAGTAATGCCTTGCAGATGGTGTTCGCCCACCGATACGTTGGACAAACTCTTTATAAGTCAGCCCCTTAGGGTACTAAATTAGCAGGTGACCCCGGGCACATTGCCCAGACACCAGGTCTATTGATGCCCTTAGTACATAGTGTGATGTTTGGTCCTGCAAT
>NW_017308030.1:291000-294016 GCF_000935625.1 Nanorana parkeri
CCCCCCATAGAGTGTCTATAGGGGGCTCTGCAATGTCACTCTCAGGTGGGCTGTTTGGGGTCTCAGATGGGCTCTGCAAAAGGCGCAATACAAAATATTGCTATGGGGCCCTGTGATTTCTAGTTATGTCCCTGTATTTCACCCAATGTTTTTGATTGTTGTTTGTAAGCGGTTATATACAAAGAGGATTTGAAGGAGTTTTCTGTCACTTGGGGTTGTGAGGAGCTTGTTTTGTGTTTGAGGAAAGTTTGTGCAGAGATATTGGGAGCTGATTTTGTACAGGGATAGCGCGTGTATTTCTATATTCATTTTAATGCCCATGATGCTTCCTTGCTTGCCTGAACCTGAGCCATCCTTAAATATGGATATAGAAAAAAGTATGATCAGGGAGAAAATTCCCATGCTCCTCGTCTCCATCTAACAGCAGTAATGCCTTGCAGATGGTGTTCGCCCACCGATACGTTGGGCAAACTCTTTATAAGTCAGCCCCTTAGGGTACTAACTTAGCAGGTGACCCCGGGCACATTGCCCAGACACCAGGTCTATTGATGCCCTTAGTACATAGTGTGATGTTTGGTCCTGCAATGCAGTATTGTGTGTTATGAGCTTGAATTGAGCTTGCTACCTTTTGTGGGTAATAATGGCGGATGGCTTATGTTATCTACCTATGAATACAACTAATTTCTGACTAGATGGCAAGTCTAGCTTTCATACAGCAACTCAGCAGCAGAGTGAGACCCCATTTACACTGAGCTACATCAAAAAAAGCGCTGATTGAGCTGAGCGACTTTGAGAGACATTGAGCTACATTGAGCTACAGTGCACATATTGTCGTGCTACGTAGCACTACTTTTGGCATGGACTTCGTAGTTGCTACATTGGACTGTAACCAATCAAAAGTGGTCTTGATATGACATAATTCCTCTTCCTGTTTCCTGCTTATGTTCCTTCTTATATTTCTGTGCAAAAGTGACACTTCTGTAGCGCAATGTCACACAAAATCACAGGTAATGTGCGACATTGGGCTACACTATTGAAGTCTATTGGGCCAAATCGCACAAAATCCGCCGTAAAATAGGTCATGTTCAAGCAACAAGCTTGAGCTACAGGCTACAGGCGACATTGACCTGTGAGATGTGAACAGATTAATTGAAATGCATTGGACGAGCTACATTGAGCTGACGTTTGAGCGATTTTTGAGCTGAAATCGCGCTACAAATCGCTCAGTGTGAAGCTAGGTTCACACCTAAGCTACTGAGCTGGTGAGCTGTTTTCATGCGGTTGTCGCGCGTTTCTGTTCGCACGATTTTGCTTTGAAAATTGCTGGGTTTTCAATGCATAGAGATGTCTTTGGGACATCGCACAACATCCGCCCGAAAATCGCTCCTGTACCTTTTTGTGCGACAGGCGATTCCTAACGCGCGACAAATCGCAAAAGGTGTGAACTGCTTCCATAGAGTTGAGTACAAATCTCTGTTTTGTGCGATATCGCGCGCACAAAATCCACATGATAAATCGCCTAGGTGTGAGCCTCAATGGGGTCCGGTGAACATTATTTTAAGATGTTTAGTTGTATGTTTCTCCCTAAATATGGTTAGTGAATACTGATTTGTGTTGTGATGAAACACACAAGATTCCAGCATTGCAGATGTCACAGGCTGGAAGTTCACATGTGGCTATATCCCTTACTCCAGGGCTGCCACTAACTCATTGAATAATCGATAATGATCAATAATGAGAATAGTTGTCAACAATTCTCATTATTGATTAGTTGGTATGGATCCCCTAGTTCCCTCCTCCGTTCTAGGAGCCGGTGTTTCATCGTAGGGGACACAGACACGGACCCCTGCAGTCAGTGCCCAGCGGTGAGGACAGCTCCTTCAAACCTATATACAGGTATATAATTCATTTTGTATATGATTGTATTTTTTGTTTCATTTTAGTCTGGTATTTTAAATAAAAGGTTGGTTATTTTTGTATATTGGCTTGGAGTTTTTCAATTCAGTTTATTTTAGTTCCGTGAAGCTAATTAAAATGTCTCATATAATACATACAATTATTTAAAAAGGTGGGAAAAAAAGTTATTCTCAGTGTCGGCCTGACAATTTCTACTGTGGGAGGTGCGTTGTGGTGCCATTCATTTCAGAGGCACCCCAAACGTGCCTTCCGTCCGCAGTGCGATTGCCTGTACTGAAGCGTGCGGTACCGCAATGATGTGCCTTCCATTGAGGTGCCGTTCTAAAAAAAAACTTGCGTGCAGTTTCTGAAGTAAACTTTGTTTGTAACACTGCATTTGTGTATTTTATATAAAAGATTGTATTATTTTTTTTATCCGATTCATTGGAAAAATAATCGGCCAACTAATCGATTATGAAAATAATCGTTAATTGCAGCCCTACCTTACCCTTTAACATGCTTTAACATTTGGGAAGTGAATAGACATATTTATGACACTGTTGATATACAGTTAAATCATTTTATTGCTGATAACCGTACACACATTCTTCTCAGTGGGATAGTTGGCAGAAGTGGCCCTTGCCCGGCAGAGTGGACAGGTACTTCTCCCTGCATCCATCTCCAGACGGTGCTGGTGTGAAATTGCTGGGTCCGCTAGTATGCGTTCTGCCGCTCCGTCTCGCCATTCCTCTAAGCAGACGTTCCATGCAGGGCTCTCCTACCTCTGCTAGTCACTAGCAAGTAGACATGTGCGCCGGCACAAAATTTGTTTAATTTAGTTTTCATTCTGAATTTTCACTCATTCGTTTTTCAGGATTCTGAAAGTCAATTCATTTTGGGATTCATATCAATTGGGGGGGGGGACCTCATGCTTTTTTTTTTTCTCTTATGCGGACTGTGCAAAGAAACATTTATTTATTTTTTCTTTTGTCTGTCAACGAAAATTCGTTCATAACAAAAATTTGTACATACTTCTGCTGTCAACGAAAATTCTGATTCTGTTTTTTTTAACTCGTTTGCATTCGTTTTTCTCTCATTTGGAAATTTGGATGCATCCGAA
>NW_017308030.1:295403-296616 GCF_000935625.1 Nanorana parkeri
GCGTGCCGGGACACGCTCGAGCAGACGCCCCCTTCCATTTTGAAATATCAAAGAAAGGGAAGGATGTCTGGCCAAGTACTGGTGTGGTAGAATGATGACCAATTGTCCAGAATCTGGCAGATGAAACTCGCACTGTATGTGAGAGGAGAGAAATTACATTATTAAGGGTTACTATAAGTTGTAAGGGGTTTCCCCAGCTAATAAAAACAATCACTTTTCTCAGAAAAGGGAAACGTGGGAAAAAAGACTGTAAGACATAAGACACGTACCCTAAAAATCCAAGTACTCCTCGCTCGGCAGAGTGGACAGGTATCTCTCTCGATCATCCATCTCCTGATACAGCCTCGGTGAAACTGGTGGGAGCAGGGTAGACTGGTGATCCGTGCTCCCTGTTCCAGTTCCTCCAAGCAGATGCTGCATGCAGGAGGCTCCTCCGTCTGCTGGGCATCGGGAGGGGGTGCTTGAATGTTTCCTGGCTCAGGGTGGTTCCTGTCCAGGGGAGAGCGACTTCTGTCCCTCTGTGTGTTCTGACCCCTTCTAAAAGTCCGGGACCGCTGTTCACCACTCACCCACTGTGAGGATAGTCTTGCTCTGATATTCACAGTGGGAGAATCTTGCCCTGCAATAACAATGATACAGTGATGTTTAGTAATTGTGGGTTGCCTTACTCCTGACCGATGCTGCTAAGACTGCAAATATTAGAATGGTAAACGGTTTTATTATCTTACCTGGCAGCCTTTGCATAATTGGCACTCCATTAACAAAGTCAATGGAGACTGTTAGCTGCCTGAGCCAAACCTGGAGAGGGAGGAGGATGACCACGTGCTCATCAATATTCGGTAAATCAAAGCAATACTGTATGTGAGAGAAGAGAAATGACATTTATTAGGTGTTCCCCAATGAAAATGTTCTTAATCAACAAAATAAATCCTAAATGATTTCTCCAGTAAATATAAACAATCACCTTCACTTGGCAATAGTAAAAGCGGGAGAAAAGACTGACAGATGTAAGACACATACCTTAATATTCCAAGTACTCCTCGCCCGGCAGAGTGGACAGGTATCTCTCTCCATCATCCATCTCCTGATGCAGCCATGATGAAACTGGTGGGAACAGGGTAGACTGGTTATCCGTGCTCCCTGAAAAAAAAAAACATTCTTTTCACTACGACTATAAATAGAACCTCCTATTTCCTATATATTAGATCTGATT
>NW_017308030.1:297480-298503 GCF_000935625.1 Nanorana parkeri
AAATAAAAGCAATCCGAAAACTGCCTTTATATAGGTGAATAGTCACACAATAAAACCACCGCAATCCGAAAACCGCAGCAGAATTGCCTTAGAGATGCTTGTAATAAAGCTCCTCCTCAGCAACAGCTGAGCAGTGCAGCTGCAGTGCCCTTTATAACCCCCTGTACATTATGAGGTCATAGGTCATGCATGCTGCATTGTGATGTCATTGTGATGTCACCAGGGCCTAGCACAGGCTCTTTTTTTTGTCAGACTTGATAAGTCCATATGCTCAATGCACACAGCAAACACGTCTGGATTGGGGATGTTTATTTAGAAAAAAGTGACAGTTATTTTCAGCTGAAGATTTGAAGGTGACGACGTATCTAAAACTAGACGGTCTCATAGTTGTGTTGAAGCCGTGCGCATTGCATCTCATTACTCAACCAGATATCAGAGATTCCTAATACATATAGCAGCATCTTATTATTATACAGATAGAGCACAACCTCTATCAATATAACCCCCATAGCCAGAGTCGTAACTAGAACCTTCAGGGCCCCGGTGCAAGAAACCATGAAGGCCCCCCCCACGGCACCGCATGGTTAACAGGAAGGCTGCCGAGGTCCCCAGCAAGCGTGGGACCTCAGGCAGCCGCCTTTTTAAAATTTTAGTGCCGGTGTTCTGTCGAGAACGCTGACCCAGGATCTCCGTTTATGTACAGACGGGATTAACGAGGAAACCGGCATTTATTTACAAGGTATTTATTTGTAATTGTTAATTGTGATCGGTAATAATGTGCCGTCCATGGCAGTAAATGATGGATGGAAACACACACACACACACACACACACACTCTCTCTCTCTCCCTCTCTTCCCAGCACCCCCTCCCAATCCAAACTTGCCTTACCTCTCCTGCAGGCCCATGGCCCTCTTCCTCGTCTCGGCGGCCAGGGGGCAGAGCTAAGAGGAGATGTCCCTCTTAGCTCCGCCCCTAAGAGGCGGGCCAGCTCATTCTCCGGGATCAGTGACAGCCTCTCCAGC
>NW_017308030.1:299491-300852 GCF_000935625.1 Nanorana parkeri
CCCCGTAGGCGGCTCCACTGCATGTGGCTAGCTGCGGAATTCAAAGTGGCATCCCTCTGGTCGGCTACCTTCCTGACTCCTGCCCTTTGGAGCTACACACTGACCTGCTCTCCGGCACCATCCCTTGTCTGGAATGACAGAAGTCTGCTTACTGCAAGTATACCTTTTGAGTTGTCAAAGTTAACCCTTCACTGACATTGCTGGGATTGCTATTATTTGTAAATTGTACAAGTACTGTTGCTATTGGAGTTTCATTTTGATGTCCGCGGTGTTAAACCCCCTTCCTGACCCGGCCATTTTTGAGTATTTAGCGCTACGGTACTTTGATTGACGTTTATTCCGTCATGCAGCGCTGTACTGAAATCACTTTTATATAATTTTTTGGGGATAGATAGAGCTTTCTTTTGGTGGTATTTATTCACACTACGGGTTTGATTTTTTTTTTTATTTTTAATATATTAAGGAAAAATTACCCAAAAAAAAAGAAACTGTTTCCCCTATATTAAATGATAAAACATTTATTATTACCCAATTTTTTGCTAAAATATAAAAGACGGGGTCACGTTGGGTAAATAGACACTACACACGTCAAGCCTTAAAATTGTGCACGCGTGGGAAACCTCAAAAAACGACAATACCCAAGATTGGCCAAAGGCGACGCTTTAAAAGCTTTTACCGCTCATCCGTTTAGTGCTATCAGTGATTTGACGGCCCTAGAATGATTGCTCTCACTCCGACGTTCACGACGATATGCAACATGGGTAGCGCAATTGTCATTTTCGCACGCTGGCGCATCAAACGCATATTTGCGTTTATATGTGTGTAAATGTGGGGGTGGGGGGCTTAAAAATTTTGTTTAAAAAAAATAATTATTCATATGTCACTTTTATTTTTTTTTTTACTTTTTTTACACTTATTGTTATTGCTATCACATAGGGGGGTAACAATCTCCCTATGTGATAGCACAGGTACACTGACAGGTCCTATTTATGGAGACATTAGGGGTCTCTAAGACCCCTGTCACCGGGGACCCCAAAAGAAGCTGATGAAGCAGAGATCTGCTTCATCAGCTTCTCTCTGGCTATAGCAGCCAGAGGACTGACAGGTGAATGCCGAAGTGATATAAATTCTCTCTGGCTATAGCAGCCAGAGGACTGACAGGTGAATGCCGAAGTGATATAATACACATCACTTCTGCATTCAGACCTTGGAGGGAGATCAGCGAGGAAGATGCTGACCTCCCTCCCATATTACCTCCTGATGTCCTCCCAAGCCGCAAGACGTTAAGGACGGCAAGAGGTTAAAGGTCTAATGTTAGTTTTAGGCCTGGTTAACACCTGCACATTCTGAGGGTGACTGGC
>NW_017308031.1:0-25406 GCF_000935625.1 Nanorana parkeri
CCGCAGTTGAGAGTCCAGTCATAACTTAACGGGTCATTACACCGGGAAAGAAAGTATAAACATTCTAAACTTCAGCTTTAGGAACTGCTTCATTTATTGATCATTAATAAATGCCTTGTGTCTTGAATGTTACTATAATTTCCAGCACATGTATTACCCTTAGTGACTAATTTTTACCCACAAAAATACTATTGTTTGGTCCATACCATGACTAACGTGATACCACCCTTTAGCTTCAAGACTATGAATAACTTTCTGACACAGTCTAATCAAATAACATGTCATGTGGACTCTCTCAAGAGAACTGGGAGACACGATCAGCCTAAATCTGTTATGTGTAGCCATCATTGTGGGTTTTTTATTAGTAAGATAAATATCCTACTTCCACTGTATTTTAATGCACATCTTACATGCAAAAGAGAAATGTAATATGTAGCTTACCAGTGGCTTATCATGGTTGTCACCCGGGCTGGACTACAAAGATGTCTGCCCCTCTTCATCTCCTTTACATAGGGGATGGGGTGATTAGTAGTTTACAGAAGGTTGAAAGGATTGCTTGTACTTTTACCTCAGCTTACAGGAAATGACAAGGACAATGCATTTCTGGCAAGATCAACAGGTATTTTGTGTACTTAGCCTGAAAGATTAAAACTAATTCAGCGATCACATTAAAGAACTAGTAAGCTGCAATAAATGTTCTTAAATGTAGATATCCAGTGAAGAAGCTTAAATGTAAGAATAAAAACACGGCAACAAAAGCCAAGTCCCCATGCATGAGGCATAAGAAAAAGGGCTGTTTGGGGAGCCGCGTCTGCCTGATCCAGCCAGCCCGGATCGCCGCTATGCGATCCGGGCTGGCTGGCTGGATCAGGCAGAATTCGGCATTTAGCCGAAAGTGCCATTTTCGGCCGGCGCCCCCTCCTTCACTTTTCGCCCGGGGGCCCACGCCCCTGCTGCCCCCCGGTTGTTACGCCACTGCTGGGCTGTATGATACTGGAGCATCACCTAAGAAAACAATCACAATATAAGAAGTCCCCATGACCACTTCTTCAAGAAGTGTTGATAAATTAAACCTCATTTATCAACATTACACTAGCATCATAAATTTGGTGCAAATATATTCCGCGCAAGCTCAAACACTCTTGCAATTGCCATGATAAATTCCCCCCACGGTATATTATATAAGTGCAAAACAAACCTGTTGATCTTGTAAAAAAAAATACAGAGCTCTCCTGTGTCCTCTATGCACTTCCTGTATTATGTCAAACAGCCCTTCTATTTCTTGTCTTGGACTACAGAGCGATTAGCCTTTACATTGTACATTTCTGAGAGTAGGAGTGGTTGGCTTAACAAAAGACAACTGGGAGGTCTGACACCACTCAGCCCACAAAAACAAGACTTTGGAGCTGAGTGCATTTCTGGCAGATCAACTTGTATTTTTCTGTACGTGCAGGGGGAAAAAACTGCACACGCTTACATGTGCTCTAATATTTATTAGTTGCATTGCTGTATGAGGTAGAGATTGTGTTGGAGAAACATTATATCATGTGTTTTTCAAGAGTGTAACCAAAAATACATTGCTTACTTGATTTTGAAAGGCGTCACTAAAGGCAACAGGAAATTTCAAGGGTATGAGTGCTATGCCTCGTTTTATCCAGGGATTCGCTTTGTTGAATTGTTTTATAGCTTCTCTCCTGGTGTGGTAAGCTGAACTTTCCGCACAACTTTCCCAGCATCTTGTCAGATTGGTAGTATCAAACACCTGCTTGTAAGGGGTTGTAACGACTCCCCTGTACATGTTCAGCTCTCTTACCTAAAATGCAAAAGATAAGCTATATGTTAAAAATAACAAAGTCTATTATTATTATTATTATTTTTTTTTTTTAAATGATAATAAGTGGACTCCATAGTCCACTCCACATTGTATAGCTTCTTCCCCAGCCACAGTGGCCAGGGAATGACAAGCCTGAATGCGGGAGTTACAAAATGCTCTTCACTTCTGGATTATTTCACCAGGGGGATGATCAATGAATGGATGTTCTCTAATCTTCCTCCACTCTACCAGTTCACAGCTGCTATGACTGTCCTGGGTCCACAGGAGGGGCAACATGGTCCAAGAAGATACATGATGGGGGGGGGAAGTTGGACAGGAAGTGGTGAGACATACTGGTGCACTTGGAAATGATCAAATGGCTTTACAGCAGCTGAAAAAGCTGGTAGTGTGATTATAGGCATGTGCTACGTTTAATATGATAACCCACTGTGTACAAGGAGAGCTGACCTTTTACCAAAATACAGATAGCAAGTCCCCTCATGCAATAAACAGAGATGTTCATAATAAAAGACATTGATTCTGAATGCAGATGTGTGACTTTCATATCTATTACCAGTATGTAGAATGCAATGTTGGACCAAAATAGTCACTAAGGGTTTGTTCTGAAGAACGGCCACTTTGACTGCCACCACCCACGCCGTTCCATTTGAATGGAATTCTATTTCCAGGCACAACCAAGTATGTGACATGTACATGCCAAGTGTCACTTACCTGATGAGCTGGTAAATTGCACTTGGCAGCAACTTCATCGATCCACACTTCCGTGACCAGAGCTGACTGTGGAAACCCAAACCCTCGAAATGAGATATTGGATGGCAGATTTGTCTTGCATACTCTTCCAACACATCTCAGATTAGGGATAATATAGGAAACATCTGTCTGAAGCACTGAAATCTCCATGATCTATATGAATAAATAAAGAAGTATCACCAAGGACAAGTGACAAGCCTAAATAATAAATAAAATGAAGTCAGCTCCATCTTAAAGAGGACCTTTACCCATATCTTTAAAATAACAACAAACACACCTTTAGAAATGTTTAGTAATAACAATCTACAAACACATACTTCTAGATAACTTGTCGGCTTTGTATTATTTGTATACCTTATTTCTCTTTTCTTCCCCAGTCTTCTGACAGTGATCTTGTTTATTAAAGGCAGATTACTAGCTCTCCTATTACTTCCTGGAACTCTGGTACATGTGACTAGACATGTGACTAGGACATGTGACCATGCACATCATCTCAGGTGAGGAAAATGTCTTTCCCTGAGATCTCATGAGACTACAGATGAGATTTCCCAGCAATGCTCTGCTAATGACATGGCAATCCCAGTGCAGTGCACAGCAGGTTACACCTGACATGTCTATGGTATGATTAATCATCATACATATAGAGGGATGCATTGGTAGAATTAGATTTTTGAGTGTAAAGGTCCGCTTTAAGTATTTACAGTTTACACAGTGTAGCTTTGCCTTAGCAGACTTGGGCATTTATTAAAATTACAAAGGATTTAGGAAACAAATTGTGTATTGTGTATTTTCAGTAAGAAAATACTCTGAGCCATTATTACAGTGTTTACCTTGAAACTAAACTAGAGGACAACAGCTCAATATACAGTTATAAATACATCAATTTTAGGTTTTGCATTTCTGTCCATTAAGTCCTCCCCCTCTGCTCGTTCTGCTCTCTTTGCTTGTCACCTTGTTCCTTGTAAAGACATGCGCACACAGCAAACGTGACCGGGGCCCCCTTTCCAGAATTTTTCTTTCTGAATTCTACTGTAGAAGGGATTGCAATAAATTGATAACAAGTCAAATTTAACACAAGTTGCAGTTAAAGAAGAACTCCAAGGAAAATTATTATTAACCCTTGCAGTGGGGCTATTAACTTTTGCAGTGGGGCTACCCCCGCCCCCCGCTGCAAGTGTTAAGTGCTCGTTTTGGTTTAGGGAGGAAAGTAACAAAGGTTTACTCACCTGATCCTCAGAGCTGGCTTGCTCGGTCCTTGCCACCTCACTATCCTCTGCTGCAGCGGTCGATACACAGTAAGACATGAGGACGCCGAGGGACATTCCATTGTTGCAGCGTAGGATGAGACAGGCAGGAAGGGGTGCTGTCACAGCCAGCCAGTTCCGAGGATTGGGTGAAAATTTCTGTTATTTTCCTCCCTAGACCCACTGCAAGGGTTAATAATAATTTTCCCTGCAGTTCTTTAATGAATACATACCAGCATAAATTAGTGTTTTTTATTTATGTCTGGAGTTCGGCTTTAAAGTAATTTTTATGTGACATATTTAGACCTTCAATACTTGCTCTTCCATGTAGCCACCTTGCCCTAAGCAGAGGGAATCCCTAATTGTAGTCTGCTAATTTGATAGTCTGTGTTCACTTGGTTTCTCATAAACTCCCTGTTATTTTTTGCATCTGTCTGCTTTTGGGTGTGACCTTGCCACAGAGCAGAGCATCCAATAATATGAGGTATGAATATATGTGTCTCCCAAGCCAATCACTCGGAGGTTCACGGCCAGTGGTGCAAGCTGGGGGAGGACATAAATATTCAGGGCTGACCTTGTGAGAGTCTCTTTTCCCCCGTGCCTACTGCTGGGGGGATGGTGCATGATGTAATGTGCTGTCTGACCAGGTCTGCAGCCTGCAGGTGAACAGAGTCGAAATCTGTTCCTGGGATGGAGAACCAGAAATGAAGTGCCAAAGAAACCAGGATGGGTTCTACAGCTAAAGTTCTACAATACACAGTGTTTAAAGGCTCTCTGCACTGTGAAGCTGGGAAGTGGTCGGTGAGTCTGGAGTTCTGTACGGTCCTAGATGTCTGTAGCCATTTACCCTCTCTCTCATTAAGTTGCTGATGGAATAAAACCTTTAGTAACTGGCACCCAACTTTACATTCACATCCCACAACCGGCTAAGGACTCATCACTGAGGTGAAATGTCAGCCCACCCTGAAGTCCCCCACATGCTCCTAGCAGTCAGGGGGGTGCTACACATGTTTGTTGTTGTATTGAATGTAGAAATTTGTACATTAGCAACTAGAGACAGGATCAATCAGCTACTGCAATCAGGGTTTTAATCAAATTCAGGGTCCATGGTCAAATTCACCATTTACAGCATCACCCCCAAATGGTTAGAACCCAGAAACTGTACTATTCATTTCATTCTGTATGACATTTGCACTCATTGTCTTATTTGATTTAACCACATTTGCTCTCAACTTTTCCATGTTATTTAACAATGAAGGACACAAGACTATAATTTATAGTTTATCTGTTGATGTCACAATGTATTTGTTGTAAAGTAAATTTTACTTGGTTAACAGTTTAACAAAGTACAATATTTAATGAAAAAGCATCTGATCTGTCTGTCTGTGTTGCAAATGTGTGCTCGGCTGAAATTGCCCTTAAAGTTGCCAGCAATTTAATATACTATTCAAAGGTGTAAAAGTGCCTATGACTTACAAATATAGATTCTGTCCCCGAACATCCACCATTGCTGTATAAACTGACATCAGCCGCTATGATTCTGCCATCATTCATATATCCCACCTGTAAAACAAATACGCATTAGTGTTTTTCTAAAGGCCCACTCACACTATACTCGAAGCGTTTTAGCATGCGGGCTATTGTGAGGTGACAGATCGGTTGGATGTGATGCGCTGTCTCAGCATTATGGGCGAAAACAAAAGAGAAGGGCGCCCACCCTAGTGTAGATAGTTTTTAATGATAAAAATAGAAGTGCAGAATAAAAACATACTCACAAAATTGAATCAAAGTAAAAGTATAGTAGGCAAGCCTGAATTACATCTAAAAACAGCTGCACAGGTGCCTGTATAACAGCACAGGACTCCTTCGATGACACGTTTCCGGGGCCACGCCCCTCCATCTGATGAAGGGGGCGTGGCCCCAGAAACGAGTCATCGATGGAGTCTGACGAAGGGGGCGTAGCCCCGGAAACGCGTCATCGATGGAGTCCTGTGCTGTTACACAGGCGTCTATGCAGCTGTTTTTAGATGTCATTCAGGCTTGCCTACTATACTTTTAGTTTGATTCACTTTTGTGAGTATGTTTTTATTCTGCACTTCAATTCTTATCATTAAAAACTATCTACACTAGGGTGGGCGCCCTTCTCTTTTGTTTTCTCCCATAGTGTTGCAGCTTCCCAGGCTGAATTGGGGCAGCGCACCACAACTCACATCCCTGTTGTCTATGTACCCTACTGGTGACTGGTGTTGCTCAGTTGCTGAAAAATGCCAGCCACTACTTAAAGTGTACACAAGCCATACCAGTTACAAAGTGATATTTTACATATGTTACTTTATCAATGCGTATTACCTAAAAAATGAAAGTCTATACACAACCTGATTCCACCCCAATCTGATTGCCCAATTCCGCCCCGGTTTAGGCCGGGTTTCCTTAGCAAGGGGGGAGTATGACCTCTTCCAGCCATTGGTAGTGTTTATTGTTGCTAACGGTAATGAACAGTAACAAAGGTCTTCTAAGTTGTTATGAAGTCTCTGTCCAATGGGAACTGTCATGGCATTCAGTATGAAGAAAGGTTTATTTATAGAAATAAAATTCAGCATAAACAGAAGTTGATTAATATGAATGGCCAATTTTCTTTACAGAACTCACTTTATATTTTCCAAGGTAGGGGTGTCGTCCTGCAGTAATCAGCATATCTTCAGCACGCTCCAGAATGCAGCGAACAGGAAGTTTGCTTCTAAACAATACAAACACAATGGCTTGTTTAAAGACAGACTGGACACACATTTCTCTGTTTGCATCCATGGATTTTTATTAAACATAATAGGACCTTGCCTGTAGATGGCAGTGCCTGTGAGGAGCCTGATCAATTCTCCCCCCAGTGATCTACATTATATCTACACCCTACCCTGCTGGCCTCTGACAGATAGGAAAGGCTAATCAGAAACAAATGGGGCATGCATTGTACATTCTGTCAATTGTTTAGTAAAGCAGTCGATTCAAAGAACTGGGGTCCTTGTGCTTTTACTTTTTGGTGAAGAAGTGTTAGTGTTTGAGTAGAGTAGGGATGAAGTTCAGGTTCACTGCCACCATGGGTTTTCAAATTCAAATTTCAATTCAATTGGAATTGAATGCTTGGCTTAAAAAAAATCGCAGGTTCACCACCAAAAATAAGGAACAACCTATAATGCAGTGTTTTTCCTGGTCACAAGGGGCCAGTAATTTAAAATAATGCATACAAACCCCTTTCTATAAAGGAGTGTGTGACGGACTGGCCTGGTCCAAACCCACTGTTACGTCAATAACACGTGACTATATGCAGTTCCGAACCGAGTGTTGTGGTGATACCACTCCCAGCCTCACCCTGCACAGAGATTTCCCAGCTCATGGGACACCAATCTCAGGTCAGCAGACTGACAGCGATCATCACTAGTGTTTGTTTAACTCTGCAGTTAACCCTTTACACACACAACAGTAGTTGCCACCATGTGTTTTAATGGAAACATGAACTCAGCAAACGCTGTAACAATTCAAAAACTTAAACAAAGCCTATGATACTATTGTCCTTTTAGACTAGAATATGACAGATTTCACTATACAGTAGCACTCTTCACAGAGACAAGGATACTTTAAGTTCTTAATTAGAGCTTAGAGATAAGCTTAACCATTTTTAAGATCATCCTTTAATAAAAGAAATGCTGCAGAGAAAATATACAGAGAAAGATGTTAAGAGAGACAGAGATAACAACAGTAAAAATAAAAAAGGAATAAAAACGAGATTATTCAACAGTCTTGGGTTTATAAGTTTTAACAGAGTCCAGTTCAATGCACAGAAGATGGATCTGAATGGCTCTTTCTGCAAGTAAGGCTTGCAAAGATATTTCTTGAGGTTAAAGGCGAACTCTTCTTGGATGTTACACAAGCTTCTCCTTTTGATGTTACAAAAGGCTCCTCTTGATGTTAAAACAAGAGCCTTTTAGCTGCCTTTGCAGCATCTTTTTGTCAGTCCTCTAGGGGGTGTCATGGAGCTGGCCCATATGACAGGGCTGGGGAGGGTGGGCAGAAGGGCTAAGCCTTTACGATGTCCTTCTCTGCTTCTCTCAAACTGTCAATTTATAACTATCCACACAATATTTAATATTCTTACATATTATTGTCCAATAACCCCTAAATTATTGTGCATCATGAAATTAGCTTTAGATAACCAGGAGGGTTAATGTGGCTTGTCAGCCCTCTGACCATCGTAAACCCACCCATTGATTTCTCTTGCCGAGACACAGCTATTTAGGCAATTAATTTTACAATATCACTCTCCCAATTCCGAGTTATGAAAATTGGGTTAATATTGTCACTCTCAGTTTATGATTCCTTATTTATCCACCAGGTGATCTGTAGGGAATTAGCTGAACTGTGCAAGACAATTACCATTGTATTAGCAATTTACAACACCTATCGTAAAAGATCATTAAGGCTAATCCACCCCAGGCCTAGGGAAAGCTCTAGATAAACAATCCAATTTGATCAAAAGAACCAGATTAGCCGACATCTGGTGCTGGAATTTGGGGATGCCTAAACAAAATTATGGGCAGCCTGAGGTAATTTGAACTAGAAAGACTGAATTTTTCCCACAATAAGGGAAGAGCGAATTTCATAATGAATGTTCATATGCTCAAACCTTATTACCGTCACAGGGTGGACTCGTAAAAGCCACTTTGCCAGTGTATTGAAGCTTTTAGGAAGGGCTAACAGCTCTGTAGAAGGAGATTTTTTTTACATTTTTTTGCATAGGTAAATGTTCCCCATGGCAGTGCCCACCTTTCCATCTAAATATTGCAGCTTTCACTTAATTAGAAAACTAGTAGGTGCAATCAGGGTGTGTCTGAGTCTAGGGAAAAGCATATGTACAAGGGAGAATCAAAAAGTAAAGGCAAACTACATTTACAGTAACAGCTTTAATAGAATTAATTGTGAGCACTTGAACATTTGACTTTTCCACATAGTCCCTATGCAAGATGCACTTGTTGTATCGTTCAACTAGCTTCTGTATTCCTGCAGAGAAGAATCTTTTTGGCTGCTACTGAAGCCAAGTGTGCACCGCTTCCTTTACTTCATCATCTGAGGTGAACCTACGACCGCGGAACACCTCCTTCAGCAGACCAAATATGCAATAATCGCTCAGCGGCAGTGACAATTCTCTCCAGAATACTCCAATCTTCTTCATAGAAGAACTGGGTTACAACCTCCACATGCTGCTTGTCAGAGCAGAAAGCTGTTTGGAAACCCATTGTGCACAGACATTCCAGTATCCCAAGTTATACTGAACTATGGCAAATGCGGATCCATATCTGATGTCCAAATGTGCAGCTAACTGGGAAACTGTTATCCGTTAATCTCCTCTATTCAAGGCATCCGCTCTCCTTGTGGTCTTGTGTGTGCAATGTTGATGAGCGACCAGAACGAGCTTTGTCGGTTACACCTGTTCTTCCCACTCATAAACATTTCATTGATTCATGGTGCTATGACCATACTGTGGCAACATCCACTGGTTTCACTCCCTCTGCCCAAAGAAAACACACTGCAGCACGTTGTTTTTCGATGGTTCAATATCGCAACGGGGTGTTCATGTTGCTGTCCTTATGACAACCATTCAACTAAAGTGCGAGCACTGTACTGCACATTGTCAAACTATCCAACACACTAAGTATGCTACATTGTGCAAGCTTCTCTCTGTTCCGATTACCACGTAATTTATAAATTGCTTTTACTTTTTGACTCTCCCTCATATTTCTTGCTGTGTACTTGTTGCAGATTCTCCCTCACTTCCTGTTTGGTAGAACCATTGTCAGCAGGACAACCATTTAAGGTAAATCTCTCCAACCTGAGCCCCAGATAGCAGACGGGAGTTCCAATCTTCTCCACTTGCTTCAAAACTAGAAAAAAATGTTTTTAGCTTGACAAACACTTTAATACAAGATAATATAATCCCACAGAACTATGGACTTTTTTAAAGGAGCACAACAGAAGCTGTCTCCCTTCAGACATTCTGTCTCAGTAAAATTGTAGTTGGGAGCCCCAGGAAGGGATAGTGAGGGGGATGAATCACTGCGCTGGCTCATTCACTTCTTTATGTAGATTTTAGCTCTGCGTTCAGAAGGCTTTTTACAACAGAGTGTTGAGGAGAAGCCGGAAAACAGAAGATGAGTTGCCTAAAGCCCACCTGCTGTCTACTTGTAAAAATACAATATAATTTGCAATTTTTTTATACATACACCTGGCTGAAAAAATATTCTTCAAACTTGTATTTTTTTTCCACTCTACATTTCCTAAATGGCCTAATCCTTGCCCAAGGGTCATATTAGCAGAGGGAATATAACGCAGTTTATGGCCACCCTAATACAATAAACAGCACAAGAAGGAAAGTTAAAAGGCATTGTTACAAAGCAATCCACAATTCACTTTACCAGACCAGGCACAAGGACCAAATACAAGCTATTAAATTCTTGCCATGGGTCATGCATTAAACAGGTTGTCTCCTGCGATGCATCATTGATAAGTCAAGGAAGATGTGAGAACTAGGGATGCACCGATATATCGGCGCCGAAACATATCGGCCGAAAATTACACTTTTGGCATAATGCCGAAAGAGCCATGTTTCGGCCGATACATCGGCGCATCCCTGGTTTCTTTTCTCCCTGCTGGGCGCTGTTCCAGCGGGGAGAAAAGAAAGTAACAGCCGGCCGAGCGCTGCGTTGGAGAGCGCTGTGAGCGGCTGGCGTCAGCTCCCACACCGCTCTGCCGCCTATCACAGTCCGGCAGAGCGGTGTGGGGGCGGAGACAGCGCTGTCACAGGAGGCTGAGCGCTCCTCCCACAGAGGTTTTAGAATTTCCATTTCGGTGCACCTCTAGTGAGAATATTAGTCACAACTATCATTCTGTATTTGTTTTTTTGTAAAACAAACCAGTTAGTTCCAGAGAGAGATACAGAATCAATATAAGGTCTACAAATCAAATATTATGACTCATCATAATGGAGAAAAGTGACACTTACTTTTTAGCCGCCACAGCTGTGATCGCCGCTATGTAGGCTGTCTTCACAATCTTTCCACCAAAAGCCCCTCCAATCCTTTTCACATGGCAACTGATGCGGTTAGCGGGTATGCCTAACGCTTTGGCTACGAGGTTCTGTATAAGAAAAATATAAACATGCATACCAACATTTTTTAACATATTTTAGTTTGAGCCAGTGTAGGGTTATGCATTATTTTTTTTAATGCAGTCATAGACAAGGGATGTTAACTAGCCTAAAGTGACACTAAACTCAGGAGTTAAATCTTAAAAATGCATTCAAGTATGTTAACTATTAACAACAATGTATCTTATTTGTGTATCACTCAGCCGTAGATCCTCAAATCATCTCTGAATTGGTGCTGACACTCCTTCCTTCTGGTGGGTGGCTACTTTTGTTCCCCATGGTCCCTGTGTGTGTTGTAAAGTAGCCCCTGCTGGAAGCTTGCTCCTGTGATGGACTACAATCTCACGATTAGTCTACAGATTTTTATTGAAATTATAGTCCATCACAGGAGTGAGCTTGGAACGGTGGCTACTTAACAACACACACAGGGACCATGGGGAACAAAAGTAGCCACCCTCCAGAAGGAAGGGCAGTGTCGGCACCAATTCAGAGATGATTTGTTCTTTAATATTTGCATAAAACCAACATTTTAGTAGTATTGTTTTAAAACACCAGACACACACTCAAATACACAGTTCAAATACATATATATTTATTGTTTTACCTGCCAAAGGGTTTTTAATTTTGGACACATTTCTTGTAATACTCACACACCCCTGCTAGTTCGATTTATCTGTGTCTTGTTTTAGCATTACTTTTCCTGAGTCAGCTCCCTGCTCCTTGGATAGAGGTAATGACATTGATTGATCTTTAAAAGAGGAGGCTTGAGGAGGAGTGGTGACATTGGAAGCTATATTGCCGAATAAGGACGTGGGTCAACTCACTGGCTATGCACTGTGGCAGTAATGTTAACCTCTTACCTAGAGTCCTATTACAATTTGTTGCGTTGTTTAGGACATGGTGTTCGATTTATATAGCTAGGGTAACATGTATTGTAGAGATATGCATTTCAGAATATCACTAAAGGAACATTTACCTTTTATTTTCTGCATATAGCTATTGACATATTACACAACTTTTCACTGTCCTTGTCTCATTGTTTCTTTAATGTACATTTGGCCTATTGGAGAAAAACATAATGCAAAAACAGGGAGAAAGTAAAACCCCAGGCGGCCTGGATCAGGGGCTGACTGGCAACTTTTAGCCCAGGGGGCAAGTACAACCCAGAGGCCCATGGTGCAGCAACTTGGCCCCCCTCCCGCTCTGCCTCTTCCCCGCAGAAAAAAAAACCTTTAAATATTACTGGAATTGAACCTGCAACCTTAGCTATGGCAAGCCTGTGCTTTAACCACTACTCTATAGCCTCTGTATTGTAAGCATAGAAGCATTTGAAGGATGACCTATCTGCACTACAGAAGCCTCTCCTCTGCTTACAAAAGTTTGTAATTTGATATTACATAACATCAGGACATGTATCCGTGGTCTTTGGTTTTAAATGTGCGCTCCAAAGTCACTGTTTTGATGGAAAACTGCCAGCTTGTGGCAAACATCTAAAAATTCTGCCTTACAACTCCAGGCAGATTGTAATATTGCAATAAAATTATTGAGTAGCCCTCTTACTCCCTTCACAGACTTTCATAGCACTGGTCCTTTATGACTGACACTACACCCACATTAAAAGTCACCTAATTTTACCCATGGGTGTCATATATAATTGGAAATGGAGACGCAAACCCCTCCTCTAGATTGACGCTAAACCTGATTGACAGGGCTGTGAGTTTAAAGGAACAGTTTGGGCTTCATTTTGCTTCTCTCTTCCTCTTCTTGTGTGCTGTCCAAAACTCTGTACACTAAACCCATGGCAGCATTTTACCTGTCAATAAATAGGAAGATGCTGCTGGGAAATGTGGTCTCTCTTACTTATGCAACTCTCCTTTACCTATTAAATAGATTTATTCTCATCATGTAATAGTGCAAAATGTTATATTTAGTTTTTCTCGGAAATATTTGCTTACTGTCTGTTTATTGTATTCGCCTGTTTGTATATGTGAATACCTTCTGCTTTAAGAAAAAATGTCTGTGCTACACACTAATTAGAGAGGACTGTTTGATTGTTTAGACCCTTTTCACCATAACCTGCATGGTTATACTGTTCCATTGGGACACAAGCCCACCCATAGATGACGTGGTTTTAATACACTGCAAGATGGTGGCCAAATAGCCTGAAACAGCTGCATACAGTTTGAAATAAATGGCTCTATAATATTAGGCTATATTTGCAAAACATTTCTGGATGTGAACCTGGCCAATGAAGGTGAAAAACTATGATGTGTATGGCTCTGCCCATTGTCCTGAAATGGGAAATAATCCTCTTATTTTAGGAATATGCGATTGAATGAGACATGTGAATGCCTTCTGTTTTAGGAAGGTTTTACTGTGCTGTTAACCAATTAGTTTAGGGCGTTTTGAGTGCTTTCATCCCTTCTCACCATAACCTTTATGGTTATACATTTATTCTAATGGATAGCTGTGATAATCACTGGTGTTATTTTTCTATTATTATTGGCAAATGCATAGTAGTTGAACATAAATGAAATGGTGGTATAATAAAGGGTTGGCGGCTCAGTGTGGTATGAGATGGAATAATGTGCACTCTGTTATAAGAAATGCACTATACCTCATGTAAAGTGTTGTATTAATGTGTCCCTAATTTCATTTGAAAAGAAAAAGGTAATTTTAGCATGAATGGGTCATTTTGCCATCGGGAGGCAAATATCCAAAAAAATACTGTAAATGGTTATGTTACAACCCTGCTTTTAAAATCTATTTCAGTAGACATCAATGGACTGAAAGCAAATCATTATATGCTACCAGAATTAGAAGGAAGATGCAGCTGTATGAATGTTTGTATTGTTTTTTTCTGACATTGAATGCGTTTAGTACCATGAGGTCATGGACTGAAACCTAAATGCATACTTTGTGTTTGCCACATATTCATGCAGCATAGAACAGCTATTTTATATCTTTCATGTCCTCTTTTTCTGTTCTGATATTTGCTGTTTAATTCTTCATAAAATGAAGGAAAAAAGGAACTGAGCATTTTTCTTTTAATTACTGGTTCAAAGGCCTGCAGGGTGATTTGATGATATATTTGTCACTGCACTACAGTTTTCTTTTGATTTTGCCCATAAACTCCAGCTGATCAAGGCATGCTTCATCCCCCTGAATGCACTTGAGGTTCATTACAATTCCTGATGTTTTCTTGGTTCCCTAACCAAAAGATGCTAACAAAATAACTGTAAAAATATAGCTATTTAATTCACCAAATGAAAAGGAGAATATCTGGGTGCACAATAATCATTAACACAAAGCACAGTTCTCACATTGCAAAATTCAGTACTTTAGTAAACACCAATATCCAGCAGATGGTATTCTTGCACTTTGTATGAATCCAATCTCCCTGATTCTTTTAATTTTTTCTATAGCCTTTATTCTTCTTTGCAAAGAGGAACTCAGAGACAAATGCAACTTGACATAACATTGTATCATGGCATACAAATTGAGACTGGAGTGAACAGAAATTTCAAATAAAACAATGCGAGAGCAATAAATCTTATAGTCCTCTGGACACATACAAATTGACCATTCCAGATATTGAGGTCTGTAACCTTTAAGTATAACCATGACTAACTTGTTTCAGGGGGAGAGATGTTAAACAGACAATGATGAGATGACTTCTTTATTATAGGTCATAAAGGTCAAAAACGAGAAGAGGGTGAAAAGACATGGGAGATATAAATGGTACAAATTAACCATCAATTGGAGAACATATAAAGTATCAGATAACACTAAGAATGAGAGGAAAATGAAGCTAAGGATGGGGTATGGGGTAAGACCCAGAGCAAAAGAGAAGTGGTAGAACAGAGGGGGATAAATAAGAACATCAGATAGGCAAGGGGGTCAAGAGATCAGGGCCCAGGGGAAAAGAAGCATGGGAGAGTCAAGAAGAGGAAAGGGGTGAGGGGTTACCCATGGGCCAGCAGCTTTAGGAGAGAGCCTGCATTGAGGGTGGCTGAGTAACTAAAGCCTTGCCTTCATCTAAGTGAATGAACTCAAGCCAAAAAAAACAGGTTTTGTAGTATTTTTCGTGTTTGTTTTGGGAGGAGGGAGTAAGGTCTTCCAATTTCCTAATCTCTTCCTCCTTGTGATGTCACAGTGAAATTGAAGGGGGTAGGGGAAGGGTCTTCCAGATATGGGAGATGCAAGATTTAGCTGTGTTGCATCCCCCATATCTCCCCAAAAATAAGACCTACCCCGAAAGTAAGACCTAGCACTATTTCTCAAGATTCCTGTAATATAAGACCTACCCCGAAAATAAGACCTAGTTTGGTGGTAGCATGTGAGGGGGAACTTGAAGAGCAGGAGAGATGGTATCAGCCTGCAGGGACATACTGTATCGGGATGACAGGGGACTCCCTTAGCCGGCGCAGTGAAGTACCATACTTCACCAACTGCTGACCCCCGAAGGCACTGCTTAATGTAATGGTACTGTACTGTAATGTGTACCGGTAAATGGTACCATACTTTACCGCGCTGTCCACTGTCTGATGTCCGCACTGCTGGTACAGCTGTCCGGTACTGTGACAGGCAGAGTGATACCAGATAACTTTGGATTGTTGTACATGAATAACTTTAGATTGTTGTACACATTTTGTTGCACATTAAAAAAAAAGACATCCCCTGAAAATAAGACTTAGTGTGTTTTTGTGGGGCAAAAAAAATATAAGACAGTGTCTTATTTTCGGGGAAACACGGTACCACAAACCTGAATTTCCAAAACAATGTGTAACTAATATATTCAGAATTATGCAAAGCACATTTTATAAGCCACAGACCTGCATGTATGTTGGATCCTGCGTTGCTGCATAAATCTCAATTTCCTGGTTCTCTGTTTTGGGGATAACACGGATGCTTTGAGTCTCCATGTAGAAATGCTCCTGTCCTCCAATATGAATCTCACCTGTTGCATGCAAGTAATAATAGAAGAGTCAATACATTTTATGCAGCTTCCACCTTGCGATGTGTATTCTTACTATATTATAACATATTATAGTAGTGAATCAGGTACACTCTCAGTTCCTTAGGATTTCAAGGATCACATTTTGATATACTATACAAGTGGTACTTGGATATATCTCCAACAAATAGTATTAAGTCCATACTCAGAAAACAAGCTAGGCACACACCACTGTTTTAGTCCACAAATCCGCATTTTAATTGAACTTGAATCCATGTTAATCATAAAGCGACATGATGCAGTACTGGGACAGAGTTAGAAGTTGGTAGACAACTATCACCAGCATTGTCCCTGTTTCTCAATTCAGTCCTGCTGTTGTGTGCACTGCATTATGTTATTTTATAGTTGATAAGCATTCCATATGTAAAGAAATTCTTACTTATTTTTCATACCTTCAAGTATGTTGTCTGCTGTTTTAAAAGCCTCATCAACGTTTCCATAATCTAGCTTTTTCTCGGGTTCAAAGAAAGAATTGTGTTTTATTGCATCCTGGAATGAAAGGCCTCACAATATAAGATGGATGTTCATATTGTCTATGTGACAGGTAATACATTGGATGCACAGCTTTATATACCAGATCAATATTCCTCAATTTCAGCTGTATGGTAAAGTGTATGGAAATACACTTTAAATGGAGTCTGGAAGGGTTAAAATCTCTGTCAGGATATATTTTTGCTGTCTATGTCCTGCTGCAGAGAATTATCTTTTAGTTCCTGTCCACAACAGGAAATAATAGGAAATCTTCACAACGTGAAGGAGTCCCATATTGGACGGTTTGCCCCCATTAGATGATTTGCACTTGTGTCTTACTCTGGTGACAACTTGAAGTTTTGGATTTCCCCTCACTTTCTGTCTCAGTGACAGTGATCACCAGGACAAAAAAAAGAGGGGTGAATCTTCCCTGTGGGGCACGGGCCGCAAGTAAAACCTGCCAGAGGGTCTAACCCTTCCCCACTTCATCCAAAACTTTAAAAAGTTTTGTCTTTACAGAACAGGAAACTCTGAATGAGGTACAGTATACAAGAGAGTTCAAATGCTTTGGGGCAGAGTGGCAATAGGAAGAGAAATTTGAAGGCCAAGCGCGCAGTATTATATATTAACGTTGTTTGAAGACTAGTAATTTATAATATGAATATTAAAAAGCTGTCATCCTTAGAATATATATAGGTGTCTGAGTATTCATGTTTATGTGGTGTGGGCTGGAGAAGGTAACCAGAAACCTTCAGCATATGCTTTCCTTGGGTGAAAGAACAAACAAGATTTTCTACCTGGTCCTGTCAATTGTTCCCCTAGGATTTGTTGGACAGTAGTTTCCATGGACTCAGTCTGGATAAAAAATGAATCAGATGACTTTCATCTCACGATGATCATTGGACCTTCTATATTGCTGGTGGAGCAAATTGTATTACCCCTGAAGTAATGATGTGGCTGATAGGTGGTAAACCCCTTTGTTTAGGGCTGGTTGTTCAATTCTTTTAACCAATTGTTTTCTCAGCCTAAGAATAGAGACTTTACAGTTTGCAGTGGTGTAATGTACCTTTAGATGCACATTAACTGCTGGCATTTGACCTTTCATACTTATAAAGGAAGGAAAACAGGTAAAGTATTAACTTAATATTTATATGAGGTATATATGATCAATGTTTTCATTAGTTTAACTTTATCCCCCAAATATTTAGATGTGGGAATGTTGGAGGCGAACTGTTTCCAACACGTCTTTTTTCTTATTGCTTACCATTCTCCCCTGCTGGCAATGCTAATTCCCTCTGTTAAAGGGTACCCTTTGTCTGATCATTGGCCAACAGTCTCCAGCTAGCAGAATGGAAAGGGATGCTTTCCTTTAATGTTGAACACTGGCGGAACTACCAGGGTCGCAGCAGTCGCAATTGCGACCGGGCCCTAGCGTTCCGCCTGTTGAGGGGGGCCCGGAGAGGAAGCAGTGGGCACGAAGCTTCCTCACGCTGCCCCCCCCTTCCGGTTAGTGCCACTCCCTCCCCCGTCGCGCCCTGAATGTACGGGCGGCTGTGCGGAGAAGTAGAGGAGGCTGCGCCTGTCCCTTGGCTGCCTGGCGGGCTCCGACACAGCAGGCACCGCCAGGCAGCACATTCTTCTGTTGGGAGAGGATGGACCACTCAGTCCCGCCCCCTGGCCGCCAAGGATGAAGCAGCTGTGCCTGCTGCACGAGTCAGGTAAGGCCAGTGTGGGGGAAGGTGGGGGCGCACGGAGGGGGGGAGAAGCTGTCATTATTATTTACATTATAATGTATTGCTGGGATTGGTAGTCCTACATAGCTGGTGGTATTCTGCATTGCTGTATGATGATTATACAGCGATGCAGAATAGCACCAACTATGCAGGACTACCAGTCCCAGCAGTACATTATATTATTAGGTAGGGATGCACCAGTGCCAATACTGGGCATTTTCACAAGTCCTCTTGAAAATGCCCCAATACTACGCACAGGCAAAATTACCGTGGAGGGTTATGTGGCCAGTCAGGGAACTCCATTTGCATGCACTATTTTTTCTGAGCGCACCGGAACTGCAGGCATTGATTTGTCTTGTGTTCCGGTGCAGGCAACCGCACTTTGGCCGGGGGGCTGTCTGCGGTGCCATTGTGTCAGGGATACCGGTAAAGGTGAGCCCACACCTGCGCAGGTATCCACACAGGCAGACCAAACACTTATGACCACACCAGACAGGGCAGAATGTTATATATACAGTTTATTCAACAGAAAACTAAACAACACCCAAAAGCAAACATAAATAAGTAACCTCACCCAGACTACTAGCAGGTAATGGCAACAGGAGGACAAGCACGTAATGGCAACAGGAGGAAAGGCAGGTAATTGTAACAAGAGGAAAGGCAGATCTACAAATGGGTAACCGGGCTCGGGACACAAACAAGGTACAGGACTGGTAACAGGACTCTGGACAGAAAGCAGGATTCTCTGGAACTGGGGACTCAGGCTTCAAGTTTCAGGAAATGATACTGAGCCATCATCCTGACTGCAGGGAGGGTTTAAATATCCTCCCAGGAAGCACCAGGTGATGGCTAAGTACTGGCAGCTGGGAAACACCCGCAGGTGAGCACTGGAGCTGCATGTCTCAGCTCCTGCGCCACCTAGAGGCGCTCTGGATCCTAACACATTGACTTTAATGCACCGCCACGCCCCCTCCCACCCCAGAACGCAGTGAGGTGGCCGGGATGCGATCCAGTGTGTTCCAGCACCAAATCGGGCCAGAACGTACTGGAGCTGGTGTGAACTAGCCCTGAAAGTTATAACATACATACTATTTAATAGAGAAAAAAATAGGTATCAAAATCATGTTTTTTTTATGGGGGGCCCTTAATGGCTTCTTGCACCAGGGCCCTGAGGTTTCTAGTTACGCCTCTGATGTTGAAATAGTAGCAGTGAATGTCCTATAAATGGTCTTTATTGGTTTTAATTATTTTAATGACTTTCTTTAATTCTTAATAGACTGAGAAGGGACACAATGATCAACTGCCCAAAGAGATTAACTAATGTTAGTATTCACTTACAGTCCATTTGGATATGATTGGGATTTCACTGAAGTAGCTATGCCAAAGTGAAGGCTTAAGGTACGAAAGTTTCAATGTCTGCAAGCTTGTGATATAGATGTATGGAACTGCTCTAATATCATTGACAAGTATATTTGTATATTTATATTTGATTTGATTATAATACAGTATTGCAATTGGTGATTAAAACACCAATAGTGTCACTTAAAATGCTGTAAAAAACTCTCATACCTCTATAGTGAGTATCACAGGTTCTATATCTTCATAGACAATCTTCACCTTTTTAGCTGCTTGTTTGGCATGCTCTGGTGTATCCGCAACCACAGCACAAACTATGTAACCAACACACAGGACCTTGAAATAAAGGCAGGCAAGTAATTTTTTCAACTATACATGTAAAACAGATCAACTTAAAGTGTATCTAAAGTGTAGAGAGTAGCGATAGAGATAGCAACACTGTCAGGTTTTTATTGCTGTGTCCGTGCTCTCTCTCCCTGTCCTGGTTACCACCATGTTTTTACCATTCTCTACTTTATCTAGAACTAAAAAAAGTTTGGCTTTAGATATACTTTATCATAATGTGTATTACTATATTAAAAGTTATTTATCTTTATATTTATTTTTGTAGCTACTGTATATACTATGCATGAGGACAACCTTTTTACTTACTGTTAATGATTGGCAGCCAGAGATCATGTGATCTAGTTATGATCTAGGTAGGTACTCGTTAACAGCATTTTTTTTTCAATTTATAGCTCTCTGCCTCGTAAATATTGACAATATTAGCCACTTACAGAATGCATTGTTTTTAACGATTTGGCTAATACACAGTCCTATGTTGGCTGACACACACTCCAGTCAAGATGATCTCATTTACATATATAGCTATAAAAACAGGGACAGTAGATTCCCTTAAACAAGATAACGTTTTTTTATCTGACTCATTTATATGGCAAAAACATTTTACAAATACTAGAGCAGTTAATGGGACGAAAATTCGGTGAACGAAAACTAAACGGAAATCGGACGGACAATTGCATGACAACTTCTGGTTCCCTGAACACTTCCTCTTCCTGGCAGTAGGCAGATGTGCACAATTCAGCATACTGATCTACCCAGCGGGACACCAGCTAACACAGCACCTGCTGCACAGCCACGAGCTGTACAGGAGACATCATGTCAGCAGGGAGAAAGAGAAGATGTATGGATGCATTTACATTTGATGCTGACGAGAACAAGCATGTTCAAACCTTAATACTTTAAGTAATAACAGGTTAATAGAGGTTTACTCCAGGAATATATAATGAAATAAGTTTGAAAATTCCAGAGAATTGCTTAAATAATGCATTACACTAAAAATAAACCCAATAGATTTTAGTCGACTAATATCGACTGGAATTTTCGTCGACTAAAACTAAAATTATTCAAATGACAAAAATACGACTAAAAATAAAAAATACGACTAAAAATAAAAAATACGACTAAAAATGTATTGTTGTCAAAAGACTCAAACGAAGACTGAAATGAAATTTGCTGTCAAAATTAACACTGCAATTATAACATGACACACACACAATGTTCTCAGATATGTTTGGCTTTAAAAAGCTGTTGGTTTACAATATCACCAATCTATATATAAGAAGTTGACCCCTTGCAGATGTTAAGGCTGTATAACTTTATACCCGCATTTATACCTACAACTAATAAACATGACATAATGGTGTTGTAATGGTGGCAGTACTCTAGCAAGCTCAACATCACTAACACTACTACATAACTACAGTATTGTTGAATGAAATCAAAATCAAATGCTGCCACATTTCTCCCAATTGTCCTTTATGTACCTTGTCAACTGCCATTAACTTGTCAGGCCAAACATGAAAAGAAAATTCATTCGATCCTGGAACATCTTTTGCAGTAATAACATCAACAACTCCTGGCATTCCTAGTGCTTCAGTTGGATCTAAGGATCTGAAATTGACATAGAAGTATTATTGCTGTGTTTGCTTTTACCTTGATATCTTTACATGAAGGATATCTTCACTTGTTTTTTGTGAGCACATATTTTCAGTTGTTATCAGAATGCTTTGCTTAGGGTAATTTATAAAATGACCTTCACAATTTACAAGTTTGCTCTTTCATATTTGTTATTGTATTAAAACTGGAGCATGTAGATTGTTAAATGTAGATTAGCCGCTAGAAGGAGCTCAATGGTCAGTGCAATATTTCTCTGAACATGTGACACAGGTGCTTTGAGTTGCAGTTTGAGTTGAGTTAACTTTGAATTGAGTTACAAGTAAAGCTACTGACTACCTCCAAATGATCAACCCTCTGCTCTAGAACCACCACCACTTTTGGCCAGAGCTGTCTGCTATATATATTACACAGGCATTGACCATTCATAATACCATTCACTGCTCTGTTAGTCCTGAATATTGTAAGTCTTCTTGCACTAGACAGGCTGCCTGCAGCTCTGCAGCAAATTCACATCCTTTACATGCATGGGACGTTAACACACATTAAAATTAGACTTTTTCCTAACATTAATGGTTTTACTCTTTGCCGTATCAACGCTCGATGTTAATGGATAAAAGATGATCAACGCTCGATGTTAATGGATAAAAGGGGAACAACAAAGAACAAGTTCATAGACTGGTTACTTAAGGTCTATTCACAAAAGGGTGAAGAGTTTGGAGAAGGCAGGAGAAGTTAACAATCTAGGCCAAAATAGCCAATTTGTAAAAATTCTCCAATTCAGCTTACTTTCCAGTTCAGCTACGTTGTCCTAGATTGTTCACTTCTCCTGCCTTCTCCAAACTCTTCACCCTTTTGTGACTAGACCCCATAAGTTTGACAAAGAGGTAAAGCGCTTCACTTACATAGTCCCATTTAAAGGATGAGGAAGGTTTATGTTGTGCTCATATTTTCAGTTACACTGTTCATTTTAAAACCTCAAGCTGGATCTCCTAGACTCTCTCCTATGTACCATGCTACCATTTTTAAAGTTAGAGCCCACCAGCGCAACCTATGAGAAAAATGATGGAATTTCTCCACAACAAAAACAGTGAACACCCATAGTGCAATAACCCCCTGTTATATGCAGATGTCAGCTGTCAGAATACAATAACTGGTGGAGGAGATAGCGCTATTTAAGTTCTTTAGTGTGGATGGGAGAATGAAGTGATTATTCTTGTTCAGTTTGTACAGAACCAGAGCTGGTGGGACACCTGTGTTATAACTGTGGACTTGTCCTGAGCTTTCCGGTGTAGAAAGGAACTTGCTTTACAGATTTTGCTAAAAAAATAATGACTGCCCTTAAACCGGCACATATTAAAACTGTTTTCCCCATACAGAAGACAATTTTATATATTGCCTAATTGCCATCTAAAATACTGTTGTATCGAACAAACATACGTTGTTAAAGTTGCCATTTCAAACAAGCCATAAAAAACAGAGACATACTCATCATTTCATGTGGATAATCAGATCATGAAAATAGTACAATGAAATTAAATATACTGACATGATTCTTGCATGAGCTCTAGAGCTAGTCACCAAAGCCATAAAAACCTCTCCATCAATGAAGGGCATATCATCACAGTATACTGCTTCACCGGACATTTGCATCATGGCTGTGCGGTGCATGATGGGACGACCAACAGGATCCTGAGGTGGCTGATGAACTGTATTGTCCTAGGCAGAAAAGAAAACTAATTGTGTAAGCTATGTTTACATGCCATGCTGTGACAAAACAGAAAAGAGGACAGCTATTGATAGTTTGCTGACTTGGTATTTCTGTATAGTCTTCAGGCTTATACCCTGGTTATTGCCATTCTTAACACTATTGTTCAGCCATATTCTGATAGATTGACTATGACCATTCAAAGTGAGCTGTGGGAAAAAGACACATAAATGAGATATGTACAGTATACATGCGCTACATTGTAAAGTAAAAATACTGCCTAATAGCAGATTTCTATCATCTAGAAAGGTTTCTTATTAGCCTTCTCTGAATTAATTTTACTTTGTTATTACTGAGCACTGGCTTTCTCTACGCTGATGACCAAGCCCTGCCATTCCAATGAGAGTGCCTCAGTAGCCAGTAAAAGAATTGTCACAGCACATGAGGATAGCAGTTGGTGGCGTTTAGCCTTCAAGTCATGCACAGTCATGCCTCATGAACAAATTGAACCATTACAATGCATCACAGAACTTTCATTGTAACATCAGCCCTGCGCACAGTGTTGTTGATATGATCAGGACTGGGAGACTTTCATAAATACAGAGCCTGAGGGTTTTTTTTTTTTTTACAGTGTTTCCACATTAAACAGCATGCTTTTGGAATTATAAACCCTGTTGTGAAGTGACACAGATACTACTATGCTCTTTTTGGAAAGCAGATCTGACAACTGCATAGATAATATGTTCATCACTTCACAGCATTTCATTCAAATAGTATATTGCAAAGCTTATGATTTCAATAACATGAACAGGACTAAGAGACTTATAGTTGTAGATGTATACCCTAAACAGGGGCTTAGATAAGGGGGGGAAGGGGGGTTCAAACCCCCCCCAGAGTGTCCTGGCAGTGGCTAGCGAGGGGAGGGCAGAGGGGGGCACGGAGTTTAACAGCGTTCTGAAGGCTCCAGAAAAGGGCCCATCTAAAGGGATGTCCTGTTTGCTAAAACATCGGTGACCGCTGGAGCAGACGCCTATGTTTTATCAAACAGGACATCCCCGGCATCCCTTCAGACGTACATATTTCTGCCTGGCCCTGAATGATCTGTACATGTCTCAGTGCGGGCCCTGCAGGAGACAGGGTGTCCTTCCAGTGATCAGGATCAGAAGGCTGCACAGAGACAGAGCGGGCAATCAGGTAGGGGGGGGGGGGGAGGGGGCTTGTATTAACTGTGAGAATACTACTTCTGTTTTTAGTCCACTGTGTCCCGAGTCTAGTGCTTTCCTATGTCCCGAGTATACAAAATAGCACTGGAGAATGAGGTGATTTGAAGGTGGATCAGGGGAAAACATAGGCAAGGGAACAGTTGGTCTACAGCAGTGGTTCTCAACCTGTGTAAACTCAGGACCCACATTTGTCCTTGGTCATTAGGTCGTGACCCAAGTTGCACTGCAATGGAACGCACGGCATTGCGGTAATGCACGTTACAATGCGGGCAATAGAACTGTGGGTGGGAGGTGCGTTTGAGGTGCCATTCAAATGAATGGCAATGCAATGCACTCCTCACACCAAAATGCATGGTAGGTGCGATTGCGAAGTACAGTGCGTTAATCGCAGCGCGCTGTACTAGTGTGAATGGGCCATTAAAAACAAACAATCTCACACATACACACTCCAAAAAAAAGTAATTTTTGTAAGATCCACCCAATCTCCTTACCTTGTCAGAACTGGAGTAGATCCTTAGCCTGGGGCCCAGTGTGGGCAGCTGTACTGTGATGGAGCTCCATCCATACGTGCATTGCTTGTGCAGCTCCCTTGCACACCCTGTAGAGGTGCCGGGAGCCAGAATGTGGCGTCACACCGGGCCAGCCACCTCTACAGGACATGAGAGGGAGCTGTAAGCATATTTTGAATGGCTGCTTGGCGCAAGAACTGACAGTGCTGTGCTAGGGGAAGGCTGAGGAGCCTAGAAAAGTGGAAGGCACACGGGGACCCACTGAATACAGGCAAATAGTCCCACTGCACTCCTGACCGAGAAGCCCCATATAATGTGTGTGTGTGGGGGTGGGTGGGATGCTGAAGTGGCCACGGATGTCGGGTTTTTTTTTCAAACCTTGGTGTGTCTGCTAGATAAAGTCTTATTATTTG
>NW_017308031.1:25830-36043 GCF_000935625.1 Nanorana parkeri
AACCCCCCAACCCCCCCCCCCCCGCCCCCGGGAAAACAATTATCTACGGCCCTGACCCTGAAGGATATTTATGTGGTACACCACGCAGCATGCTCCTGAAATAATGAACATTAGTGTGGAGTAACACACTTCAGACTATTGTATACAGTAAATACTTTACAGCTGTACGTGACCTCACTTAGGAACTTTCACAGATCAAGTTGCATGACATCTTTGATTCATGTGTATATGTGGCACTATCCAGTGTTGTAAATACAGTCCAATCGATATTCATTTGATACATCAAAAATTCTTGTGTCTAATGGTGGCACAGAATTGCCTTTACAAGAAGTGGCTTTGTTCTACTAGACTGGGCTTCTGTGTGCTTAACTGAATATTGGGCTGATGTTTGGCCCTTAGTTATCATATACAGAACCCACTGACATTTTCCAGGAATTATTGCACTGGAGTTATGCAAATACTATTTTTCGATGAAGTGAGATTTGCTGAACAATTTGTGCATATGTCTTTCAGTATTTGAGAAGTTTAATACTTGCAGTATAACAATATCACACATTTTCCCCATGGATATACAAATACCTTCTGAGAAATCATTCTGGCACACACAGAACATATATTTTATATACTGCTACTTTGCTGGATGTCCTGGATTTTAGTCATTACTACTGGTTACTCACCTGTGTGGCACAAAACAAATACTCAATACTAATGGATAAGCTATATAAAGTTCTCCTCTTTGCCCATGATTTGGATGTAAATATTGTAAATTCCTTTGTATGTACCATTACAGCATGTGAGTGTATGGCCGTAAGTTTTGAGGGACAAGGTGTGGGTATATTGAAGTGATATAGTTTTTATATTTGTAATTTGGGATATTTGCTGTGGATATTGCTGGGTAAAAGCAGTAAAAGCAAGCAAATACTTACCTCTCCTGCTGGTCTCACTTTGCTCAGTGGTTGCTTCCACAAATCTCTACATCACTACTGTATCCTGTAGTTGCATGGAGTCCGTGGGAGGACCCTTAGCCTGATTACATTTATGTTAACTAAAACAAATAAAAACTTTGGAAATAATTGCTATAAGATTCTTTTTATTTGGATATAAGCTGTGCATAATCATACCAGAATAAGCCTTAAAGCTCAACTTCATCTATAGCATAGCCCCCCATGCTCATTTTTAAATAAAAGACAATATACAGTAAAACTTAAACCCTGCAGTCTTCTGCTGGCAGGTCCACTGATGCATGAGTCCATTTTCTTCTTTCTTGGCAGAAGGCAAACCTTCCACATCCTATGTCAGTTAAGCTTAGGGTAGGTCAAGAGCTGTTCCATGCTTAGATTGATCTCTGGTGGTTAGGGTTTGGGCAGAATATACACCAAGCAGAACCATAGTAAAAGAGGTCAATATTATCTATAGAATAGCCTATAAGTATATAAACAGAACTAACCTCTGATTGTAGAGCATATAACACCTCCAGGTAAAACTTGAAGAGAAAACTGACAGTCAGTGTTCTTCTATATTCCACCATTCCTCCAGGAGCTGCAGGATCAAGAGAAATCTCATCCAGAACTAGTCTGCATGCTTCACCCAATGCCTCCTCATTCCACTGCCTGGCCAGAACAGTAAGTACAATTAGTGTCAACATTACCAATCAGCAAGCATTCCTATATGTATGTGCATAATCCAGGCAAACTGTGAAGTGTTGTGTCACTTACAAATGTTACACATTTCAGACCCAGATTTGAAAGTACATCTCCTGCCAAAACATTTGATAGAGTACAGGATAGTCTATACCAATACACATGTGACAACATTGAGCTAATATCATTGGTTGGAGCAATGGCAATTCCCCAGCTCTTATGAACTATAACTTATTGGGTATACATTTTATCAAATTTGTAAATATTCCAGAAGGTAGACATCAAACAGTCATTAGTTTGAGTCCATATTAGGCATCAAATTACTACAAAACATTTAGTCTGGAAACTATTTCAGTTGCTAGGTCTCCTACACTACAATGATCAAGTCATGATGTTAACCTTACATCATAGGGCATCATTTGCTTTACAGGTATCAATCACTCCCCACTTTATTTCTGACAAATTAGGGGGGTCTATAAAGCTGCTAAAAACCACCAATGCATTTTAGGCCATAGGCATCCGTAGGCTAAGCCTACACTGGTAATTCAATCTCTGTGCTACTGAGAGGTTTTTTTTTAATATATTAATTTACCTATATGTATTTTATTGTAAAAAAGGCAGTATTTTGCCATGTCAACAACCACAACAAAACCCCAACTCAGAGTAAAAAAATAATAACAACCGCCCAGCACTTTTAAAAATGAAAAAGCATAAAAGCATATCTTGCTGTGATACTCACCTTCAATTTGGATTTGTCTCCCACAATTCTCTCCTCCAGTAAATGGTGCTCTTCTTCCAGGTTGAATGATGGCCACCGTCATTAAACCCACTTCCTCTGAGCCCTGGACAGTCCCTACTTTCTTTTTGGAGTTTGCGCCCCCCTGCCCCTCCCAAGAACCATCTTAATTGGGGCCTCTGTGCAGCAGCAGCATAGCCATAGGGTTATAACTAATACGTTATGTATTCAGTAATACAGACCTTCCAATTAGCGCATCGCTAGTCTTCTGTGCCCGGACTGTGCTTTTACTGATACCTCCAAAGTAAAGATTTAAATCTTCAATGACATCTGAATTTTCTCGGAAAAGAACTTGCATTCCTGCCACTACTATGGCCACCGAGTTTACTTTCCTTTGTGCTTGTCTGAAGGCTGACACAATCTCCCACTACAGACAGAAGATCAAAATTAGCTAAGACACACAAACTAATATGTACTATATATTTCCAAATACGTAGTTTAAACTAAAAAACAAGCAGCATTCTACTGCACAATTGATGGGCCATGTAAACCAGATCTCCTAAACATGTTTTCATGAAGCTATCTAAGCCAAAGAGCAGTGGATGCAGCAGAGGTACATCAAGTGTAATGTCTGTTCACAGCTAGAAGGAAATAAAACAGAAGCTAGTAATCATTTAAGTCTGAAGAGTTAATTTACACTAGTCATGAAATTTCTCCATACTGCAAAAAAAAAGTTCTTCGTTTTAAAAGATCCTTAGAAGAACAGCATTAACCCCTTTTAAAATCCAAACCAGATCCTTATCCAGATGAATAGTCTGGTATGAATTATTTGGGAGGGGACAATGCCAGTTTTTATGGTTTTTTTTTTTCATGAGGCCCCCTTTAAAATACATTTTAGACCCTTATTCAGGCAAGCAGCCTGGGTGACCAGAAAAGGGGGGGGCAGTGAGCATGTATTCTCCACTCCTGAACCATACCAGGCCAGAAAAGGAGGGAAGCAAGTGTGCACCGCCCCCCGCCCCGAACAATACCAGGCCACATGCCCTTAATATTGGAAGTGTACATTGCAAAGGAGGGCAAGTTATAAATCAGCGCCTATGTGTTGGTTATCTAAGAGGCCAATTTTTCTAAATTAATCATTTCAGTTGTTGTCTGCAATGCATGCGCCCAGAAGCTGATGCAAATCACCAGCAGACACATTATGCCAAAGTAGGTACCAGACATTGTGGAACGCTTGGTTTGCCCGCCTTTGTTGTCCCAGCAGGGAGGCACCATGGAGCTAGTGTACCTCTCTGTTACTGGCACCTACCCGCCCCCCCGCCCCTCTCTCTCATCACCAGCAGTAGACCACAGTGTCAGTCATCACCCTCTACTCATAATCTATGTTTTAGAAGCCAAGGTATTACTACTGGACTATCTTCTATATCTGGGCTAGGCAAGGATGGGAAAACAAATTCAACAACAAATTTTGTTTTGAATGAGGCATCTCATGATGATGGAGTCTGTTAGCATTGGGCAACGTTCTTAGGGGGATGATCACAACAGAGGAAGAGGGAAAAAAGGGATCTATATCTAACGCCACCCTAAAAAAATAAGAATTCCATTCTGTCACTTCCCTGTTTGAATGGTAGTGTAGTATTAAAAAGAAACTATTGGAAGATTGACTTAAGCAACAAAAAGAAATCACACATGTCAAGGCTTATTTTCAAGTCCAAAATGCAGCTATATCTTCGGAATTCAAAAAGGAGCCGTAGCATGTATCCCCATGCTCCAAAAAACCCTTAAACCACATAAAACCTAATTGTGATGAAATCTGCAATTCACAGACAGAATATTATCCACCTGAATATTAGTCCAATCTGCTTAAGGTGAAGGTAGGGTAAATTTAGATTGGTTTGTTCATTTCTTTAAAACAAAGAACATTGGCATCCTAAATCTATAAAAGAGCCCTGGATCTTGTCATACAAAATTCATCTTTGTATTTGAGAAACATTTGCTAAGCCTAAAGGTGCAGTAATGTTTATGTACCAGCATCATTACTGTCCCAATGTTATTATTTCAAAACTGAGTCAGAACCATCAGTTTATAATATACTTCAATACAACAAATGCCAAATTGCTAGTCAGAGCTTACTAGATGGTACAAAATGAAAGCAGCCTTCAGGAGGACCCTTGGGAGGCTGATTACTGCAAGCCAAAGGTCAGCACAGGTTTTAAATAAGTTAAATTATTTTAAAAATTGGTAACATATATAGTTTTAATGGGCAGCTTTGTAGTAAGACTATGCTTTTATCTTCTCTCCAAACAATACAAAGAAGTCCTGACATTATAAGTATGAAGGTTAATATGTACTAGGAATGTTCAGATACCAGTGCCAATACTTGGCATTTTCACGAGAACTACCAGGGTTGCAGCGGTTGCAGCTGGGACCTGGCTCTGGTGCTCTACCACTGTCCTGACATCATTAGTCTGTATTGTTTTAGAAAAACTGTCATGACAATAAACAAAAATGTATCAGTACTTGTATCTGTGAGTACATGGACAAGTATCAGTACTTGTACTGTAAAAAATTGTATCGTGCATCCCTAATATGTACTCCAGGTTTCTTGGATCCTAGTCTATCTTTGTCTTTGCTGGGTCCACAATTCCTTAGAATCATGCCAGGTGCATTGCATAGTGTCCACAAACCCACAGGTGTACTTGTGATATTACATAGGGAGAAGTAAAGTAAAGAAGTAAGTTTCTCTAGTATAGTAGCATTTTATACAAAAGTATTTTAAAAACATTCCACTTGATTAAAAATACTTTACAATAAAATGTCTTCCAATATTGTTCAAATCACTATAGCTTGGTTCAACTTGTTTTGGACAGTGTGTAAGTGTCATAACCGGTGGGGTAGAGACACTGAGAAGAGACAACCATTATTTACTACTTCACTTCTTATTGTAACTGAATTGCATACGTAAGCTTTGCAGGCTTTCAAAGTAGTTATGAGTAAGAGACTGAGGATAGCAAAATGTACACAGGATACGTTCATTGTAAAGATATTGCTTTAAAATAAACACAGTTCTGCTTCTGGAAAAAGAAAATATCTCCAATGAAGGCCTCCAAACACTTACCTTTTGTGAATATGGAATAAGCACAGAAAGGAGAATTTCTTCAGGAAGAAGAGAAGATGACACATTATTGCATTCTAAGAAGCCATCATTGAACATGATCTGTCGAGCTTTTCCTCCTATAATAAATGTGATAGAGTATTCAAAATATGTCAGAACTTGGAGAAAAAAAACCCACAGAATTTTGAGATAGTATCTTAGAATGAAGGCTTATTTCTGCATAGGGTTTGAACATAACTGAGTACAAATCTTGTCTTTCGTACAAGTTTACATATTTATGCAAAAAATTGAACACTGCTCGATTTTCTGTGAAACTACAATCCCCATCATTCCTTGTCATCCAGACCATAGAGAGCAGTTTGACAGAGAGAAGACTTCATCAGTCTGGTGCTTGTTCTTTATTGTCCAGTCACTTGCTAGAAGAGGGACAACGCCTGTAAGTGTTGCTTAAAGTAGTACTAGAGGCTAGGTGTTTTTACCTTAGTGCATTCTCTTCATTAAGGTAAAAAATGCCTAGTACCCTTCTATGTTCCCCTGTGGCTGCTTGTCAGATCTGCCGGGTCCAGGAAGATACTCAAAGTTCCCTGAACTTCCTGGTTCTGGGAGAGGGTACCAAGGACAGGGAAATGATTTGGCTCCTTCTGTCGCCAGTCAATCTGTTGGGAGGAGAATGGTGGAGGTAGTAGGGGGCGTGGCTTGCCACACAGCGGGGAACAAGCACACAAAAGGTATCTCCTAAGCTGCTTGCAGGCTGATGGAGACAACTGTGAACAGGCAAGGCTTAGAGCGATTTAGGGAACAACTAGACAATGAGGAAGTTTAAAAAAAAAGAAGAATAGTGAATTTATCCTCCTATTTATAAAATGAAAAAAAGAAGGTTTAATATCACTTTAATGCTGAACTCCAGGCAAACAGCTAAATACACAGATGAAATACTTATAAAGGAGCTATTTATCCTGCCAATTGATTTGCATTTTTGTTGAGTCAGTCCTGAGATTCACACAGCCCTGCCACACAGCTCAGTGCTGTCTGGCAGGACAGAAGACCTGATTTGTCTCTGCTGTGGTACATTAACACTGTTTTTCCCCTTCCCCAGCCAGGGACTGGGGAGTGAAAGGAGAATAAGAAGGCTGATGAGCTCATCTGTTACTCTGCTCTCACTACCTATCGGCACAATGAATTGCCTCCTTGTATTGCTTCTCCTTTCCCTTGTCTGAGTTCTAGTCTATAGGGGACTGAAAGATTTATACCAAGTTAAATTCAGGTTCATACACTGCTCTCTAAAAAACTAATACAGTATATCAATAAATACAGTGCTACATTAATGTGTCTCTTTTATGCCTGCCAACAACACAATTTCAACTGACTGCAGAACAGAAAGTGAAGTTCTAAAACATGGACTGCAGGAATAAAGATGAGAGATGTAATCCGTGACTTGGAAGTAGAAGTTTACAAGGTTTGTTCATTGACAATCACAAAAAGCCAAGAGATAACATGTAGCATAAGATATAATTATCACTGTGCAGGCTGGGGCCATTCCTTGGAGTGACATCAGTTCTCAACTGTGTCTTAAATATCTTTAAATGTAAAATTATCATTTTTCATGTACTATAAATAAGGTTACATGTCAGATAATCTCAATGGACACTTTTAAATTCAATAGGATAGCTTTTCATGAAAAAATTATCAAATACCTTTTTCCAGTACATGAAGTATAGCATTGCTAGCAGCTAGTATGGGATTCAGGTCAGAATTTGAGTTTCGTTGGATGATGTGTCCACCTATTGACTATGATAAAGAAGTTTGCAATAACTGACTCAGTTGTAGAAAAGGAAAAATGAGACAGAAATAACTTTTAAAATAGTACATATATATGATGAGGTTCTTATTAACCTGTAGTCCAATGTGCAGATGTGAAGAATACACAGAAACAAATTGGGAAAATCCAACCCAACTCATGGTAGATTCCTTCAATGTCTAGGTCAGCCAGATTAAGTTTGCAAAGGTCAGAAGTGACCATAGATATATGAACTTTCCTGATCTCATCATAGCCAGTTATAGCAGTAAAGATAAGGCAGTATCCAATCACCATCAAAAACAGCATTCATCTGGCAAATCTATAAATACAAATACAGTAAACTCTCTGTTATTCGGTATTCAACTAACCAGAACGCTCATCTAACCGGGAAAAAAATTAAATCCTGTCTACTCGCTGTTCTGCAGCATGTATTATCCTGTACACGATCGTGTGCCTATTTGTCTTCATTTGTATTAAGTGTGTCTATTTGTCTTAATTTGCTTTTGATTACTGCATTTCAATATTAATATGAAGTCAATACAGAGTTTATGTTATGGTATAGTATATGGCATTAGTTAGACCTATTTTTAATAGTAACTCTAGTAATAGTAAGACCTATTTTTAATAGAAACTACATTTATCTGGAATCTACCAATCCCCGTGGATGCCGGATAGCGAGGAGTTTACTGTATTCACTTCAGCCAAACATTTGTTTTTAAGTGAATGGAGGGGGGAGCGCTGGTCGATGTTGTTGGCACCTCTTATCACCAAAGGCTTCATATATAAAACTATTTCAATTACTAGAAATGTATGCAGCTGTTTCTATCTACTAAGTGCAACCAAATGCTTTATATATTATGATAAAGTGATCTTTACACACTATTTCAATGCAAGTAATTTTTCTGCCTTTATATTTGACTACTGTTACTGAACATGAGTTATCTTTTATTAGGATATTATCTTGGAACACATGATAACTGACATGCAAATGGTGTTAGAATCTCAGAATGCCAACAATGTTATTGTCCTCAGAAATGCTGGGGAAGTAATTATTAACTTAATATCACAAAAGCTACTGTGGCTTCACTTGGATCAAGGACAAAGCAAAATAACAAAAAAGTGGGCCACCTGATCTTTAACAGATCTGGCAGTGTGCATACATGTAGCAACATCTGGATGTTTGGCACTAATGTGATCTCTGCAAGGAACAATAGACCACAGGCATGGAACCCTTTTTCCATCTGAGCAAATAATTATTAGTTAGCTAAGGAATGTAATGCTAGCTATAGCTGTGTGCTCAAGGACAATAGATAAGGAGACATCAGTCCGTTGTTTGTAGCAATTAGGGTTGCACAGATACCAAGTACAGTACTCGGTACAAGTACGAGTACATGTACCGATACGTTTGAGCTCCAAGACTACACTAGAGAAAAAATCAAAAGTTAGGAGGCAGCTGTCATTTGTAAGGAGCACACGGAGCTCTTGGGATTTGTACATCTCTGTTTTAATGTACAATTTTGTTTTTATAAATATAAATAAAGGGATGCACAGATACCAGTTTTGCAAGTACAAGTACTGGTACTTGCCGAGTACTCACAAACACGAGTACTTGTAAGTACGAGATACTGATTTTTGTTTATTGTCATGTGACAGTTTTTCTAAAACAATACAGACTAATGATTTCAGGACAGCGGTGGAGTGCCAGAGCTAGGTCCCAGCTGCAACCGCTGCAACCCTGGTAGTTCTCATGAAAATGCCAAGTATCTGCACTGGTACTCGAAAAGTATCTGTGCATCCCTAATAGCAATGGTAACTACTGCTGTTTTTTTTGTAACTTATATAAATAGATAAAGTGGTGCATGCACTGTTAACACCTATCCAGGTAGCATATCGATTTTCCATCAAGTTGAAAAGTATCTGTGAGTACAAATGCACATTTGCATGTTCAGAAGTTCTTACCATTTACCTAAATGGCTTGATCATCATACAAGAGATATATTGGGCTTCCAGTGCAATAAGGGATTGATCTATTTATAGGCTAGGTCCCGATATTCCAGATAATTGGCATATGTAAAGGTACCTTAATCATCAGAATCAGCCTTATTCCACTCTATTTTAACTTACTACTGAATTCGGATAATTTAATGGTTATACATACAGCCACATTTCTGATCTGTTGACCAGCCAGGATTTTTAGCTGCTGTAGCAGAGCACGGAAAGTCTTGGTCTTGTCCTCTGGAAGCTGTGGCACTGCATCATTCAATATACCTTTCAGAGTGGATAAAGTACAAGCAGCACCTACCGAAATCCCTGTGTGTGTGTCAGAGGGTACAAAGAATTAAAATTTATGTTATTTAAAAAAACAAAAACTTTTTACTTTGAGTACTCGTGCAAATACTCCGATACATAAAACCAGTACCTGTGCCGCGTCCGCCATCTTCTCTTCTTTTTTTTTTAAATCAAGTAATTTTTATTAAAGTTTTGCAGAGACATAACAATACAGTGACATGTTGCTTTTCGGTACAAGATGATTAAGTACAGATGCACAGATTATTGTCAGCAATCAAATCACAAACACACTAGGGAAGGGTATACAAATACAGAGGACACCGGGGAAAGAACCAAAAAGCATCTTAACAACTAGTAGGGGTACAAAGCTTGCATTAGGTCCTAGAATACGCCTCTCAACCTCCAACGCCATCTTGCAGGTCCATACCTCCAGTGAGGGCCACGTCGTTGGTTCTCGTCATCCCGAGAAAACGGAGAATGACCGAGCGGTACCTGTCAGTCTCGAGGGGTCCGGTGTTTACAGGGAAGGTACGTAGGTGTCTATCAAACAGTATTAGTGAAGATGTTGAGGATATTATCAGGATCTCGTGCCGGAGCTCTCTCAGCCACGTCCGCTCACATGAGTCTCCAGGCCA
>NW_017308031.1:36264-36696 GCF_000935625.1 Nanorana parkeri
GAAGAGGTCAGAATGGAGCAGATGACTCGGTATCACAGCCTAGTCATCTGCTCCATTCTGACCTCTTCTCCCGCTGATTGGCCGATTGGATGATTGACAGGCTTCCTCACCAGTCAGGAGTGACTGGGCTGTGACAATGAGTGGCTGAAGCAGATGGAGAAGACGACACGACACAGCAGGTAAAGAAATAACTATGTAGATATACCTACCTTAGGCTTGTATCCCCCTAGCGGGGAAAATAGATGAGCACATGTCCAAACTCCAGACCAGAACATTGTATAGTGTGGCACAGCTATATCCAATTCTGCATACCTGGCTTTATATTATAAAGTTCTTATAATATAAAGCCAGGTATGCAGAATTGGATATAGCTGTGCCACACTATACAATGTTCTGGTCTGGAGTTTGGACATGTGCTCATCTATTTTCCCC
>NW_017308031.1:41484-76893 GCF_000935625.1 Nanorana parkeri
CATGCCATTGCTAACTAAGGCTTGTATCCCCATAGTGGGGGAAAATAGATGAGCACATGTAGAGACTCCAGACCAGATTATTGTATAGTGTGGCACAGCTATATCCAATTCTGCATACCTGGCTTTATATTATAAAGTTCTTATAATATAAAGCCAGGTATGCAGAATTGGATATAGCTGTGCCACACTATACAATGTTCTGGTCTGGAGTCTCTACATGTGCTCATCTATTTTCCCCCACTATGGGGATACAAGCCTTAGTTAGCAATGGCATGATAAATGTTCATTTCATGTTCATGTTCTTCATAATATTAAGAAACTGACCTAAAATCATGATTTTATATTGCTTTAGAAAAAATGTGACCTGTCCATTTAGGAAATCGGTAATTGGTACCGGTGAGTACTTGAAAAAAGTATCTCGTACTCGGTCTTAAAAAAGTGGAATCGGTGCATCCCTAGTTAAATCCCAACAAGCCAGTCACAGCATATTTTTTGTTTTGGTTAGAGTGGGGTCACATTTCATTGTCATCTGTCCCTGTTGGGGAAGTTTCTGCTCATTTCCCATCATGGTGACCAAACAGGAAAAGATAGGTCACAAAAGAGACACAGACAGCAATAAAACCCGACAGAGGGTCTTACACTTTCACAATCTACAACAAAATGATTATTACTGTTTTTGTCCTCATTGTAAATGTTTTGCTTACTCCCTGCCTTGGTGAACAAACAGGAAATGAGGAAAAATCTCTCCAATGGTTATAGAAACCTACCTGACAGAGGTTGATGTCCTTATCTACTTTGTCAAAAACTAAAACAAAAGTTTTGTCTTGAATTGGGCCTCAACCAAAAGTAAACAAACACTGACATCCGAGGCTGAATCTGTACTCTTATCTGTAAGTGTCAGTTTTTTAAGATTGTTCTATTGGTATGAATATTTATATCACCAATTTATGCAATGTTGGTGGAGAAGGTTAAAGAGCAGAGAAATTCCACATTCCTAGTGCTAGTCTTTTCTATATCCCATTTGCTATTTTAAGCAATTTTTGTCCATCTTGCCTTTTGAAAAGCCTGGCCCAGTAATCTCCCACTTCCTTTTTTTCACTATTAACCAGTGATGATTCCCAAAAGAGTGACATTCCATATAGCTATTCAAAACATGTACCTACACAATACAACACATACCATCCTTTGTATACTTCACAGCGTGCAGATCAGCAATCTTTTCAATGGAAATGATCACTGGATGAAAAACTCCTTTAAACTTAATCTCTGGCCCTAAAGAAAAAAGTTACAGCGTTTAATAATATATATTCAGAAACTGATGATCAGTTATTTGTAAAGTATGGCTGGCTAAAATTATAAGACAGGGATGATGCTTAGCTAACACATTTCTTGATGAACTCTGAGTTTCTGAAATCACAGTGCTATATGGAGACATTATATAGTTACTCAACAGCTGAAATTGAGTTATTATCACATTGTTTATCTTCAAGTAACTTTCACATTTTTATAAGCTTGCACTTCCATTTCCTTATTTGTATTAAATATACAGATTTCTACAATATACACTATGTTAAGCTTTGTGTCCCACTGCAATCACTAAGCCTTGCTGCTTAATAACTGATGAGATAAGATATAGGAAACATAAGAAGTGCATTGTTTACTTTGGCCGGGAGACTCGCATTGTAAAAAAAAAACAGTAAAGCACTGCCATTGTACAACCAGATGCAATGTATACCAGATACATTGTACACCAGATACATTGTACACCAGATGCATTGTATACCAGATACATTGTACAACCAGATGCATTGTATACCAGATACATTGTACACCAGATGCATTGTATACCAGATACATTGTACAACCAGATGCATTGTATACCAGATACATTGTACACCAGATGCATTAGGGCTGCACTGGCTTTTTCCAGTGCAGCCCGAATGCACAGACAAGGGAATTTGTCTTGTCTCCGTTGGTTTAGTTTAGACCACCGCAAACTGCTTGCTGTATTTTAATTCAGTGCAAGGTGGTGCAATGCGATACAACCACTGTGCACCACCCTGTGGTGACATAGCTTAATGAATATAACTTGTGACATTTCAATAAAGTTCTAACAGCAAAAATAGGTAAATAGTGCAATGCATTTTGTGATAGGTGGGCTATGTCCATAATATGCAAGTATATACACCGAATACTTGCACATTATTGCACACTTACCTTCTAGAGTGCCAATCTCCAGTGATGCAATTGCCGCGCACTCCCCATCTTTGCTTCATCTTCTTCAAGGCATCTTTCGTGTCAGCCGTTGGGCAGTCACTGATTCTGCAACCTCTGTTCCGGGACATTGTCCCCAGCACCCCGAATTTTATATATACTGGTAATGAGCTGGGTTGTACACAGCAATGTGCATGTGGTGCAGGCAGTTTACACTAAATAAAAAACTGCTAGAAGCAAAAATAAGCATTTTTGTGGCAGGGGCGACTTTAGATTTTTTTTTGTAAACAGAAAAGGCATTCACTTTCTAGCAGTTTTTTTTTTTTTTCAGTTTAGGCCCACTTTAACTTTCTTTAATTACATTGTTTATATCAAATCTCATTTAAAAACAGCTGACTATATAATACATTCACTGCAGACAAGACAGGCTCTTTGGTGTTATACTTACCAATGCCAGTATTTCCTACTACAAGAGGTGCCTGTGGATATTTACATTTCAGATCTAAAAGTTCCTCAAGGTTAAAAACTGTAATCCATTTCACTTTTTCTCCCTGAAAGACCAGGGTCTGTGGATTTTGCTTTTCAGACATCTGCTAATGGCAAAAAAAGGATATATAATATACATATATCCTAACAGTATGAATTACCTCATATGTCTCAAACTATAGCTTAATGTTGGAGTTATTACGAGTTGATCTTTTTTAAGTAGACTTTCAATTTCTTTAGAAAGAGAGGGAGATAATCCATTGAGTTTCTCAAACCTTTAACCGCTATGTATCAAAAACTGATTGAGCTTTACTACCTTTTTATTGGAAAGTCTTTACTGACTTATCCACAACTTATATTTTTTCCTGCAGGTTTCCAATATTTATCTCCTAAATGTTTGAGCAAATAACTACATTCCCAAAGGGTCCAATATCCAATGCCCTCTCTATGATCGGTCTTACAGCCTATGGGAGCAGACATATCCAGTTCAATTGGCTATATCAAAATGCTTTCACTATGACCTTTCACCAATACTAAAAATGAGTGTAACTAGGACTAATTTCCATATAGCCAACATTGACAAGGGCCTAGGAAGGCAATGCTACCAAGGGTGGCACAGCAATGACTTGTGTATAATAAAGCTACCCTGATGTCTTAAAGTAACCCAAATTCTTGTATAAATAAAAAAAAGCATAGTTCAGCTTGTAGTATCATGCATTCATACATAATAAATAATGTAATTAGTCCAATAACAAAACACAATTAAAGACTTGTTTCTTTGAGAAACCAAATAACTCACAATTAGCTCGGGAGGAAAAATTAATTCTTGTGATGGGTCCAATGGTAAACATTCTTCTTTGTCCAAATGTAATGTCACTATCTAATAACAAAATAGAGATGGTCTTGTTAAAAAGTTTGAAACACTCCATTTGAGTGTGAGAAGTGAACTACAGTATACTGTAAAATGTTTCTCTTTAAAGCGAACCTTTCACTTTCCTTCTTTTGTTTGCTTCCCCCTCTCTCTTCCACATTTAAACATATTTACTGTTTTTTACATACATTGAATACCTTATTTGCTGGTGCACCCTTTTATTAACTTATTTTTCGCCTAGGACGAGAACGATGTACAGTAGTCCTTGCCTGCCGTTGTGCATGTACTCCCTCCTCGTTGGTCTACCTATACACAAGCTATACTGCTTAAGCTAAATGCGGTCTAAGAGTGTGCGACTTTATTTTTGGCCAGGCAGTGTATGCACTGGTTCTGTAGAGCAATGGTAGACTGCCTGAAACCATCCTTTTTTTTTGTCAGATACACAGTTATATGTAGTAATTTATAGATTAAACATTGCCATATTCTTGTTTGAACCTGTTGAAATCAAGCATATCTTCTTTTTAATAAGTACAGTAACCAACAGCAAACTAATTACATGTTTGCTTCACAAATATCACTATAATATTCTGACATTTTGGTGGCTACTGCCTCTGTACTGTGTAATTCAATAATACCAGGAAAGGAGCAAACGTAAAAATACTGTAAAAAAATCATGTGACCTTTAGCAACTGATAAGAATTATGTCTTTCTAATGTGACTACAGTAAAGTGAGATGCTAATAATTGCACATAACACTTGCACTCTGTACAGGGTCTCTGTCAGCATACAGGGTAGCGAGCAGCTGGTTTCTCGATAATGTGGTAACGTGGGTGTTTGTTGATCATACTGTATTTTTTTTAAGCATTTGTGATTATATGAGCAATGAGTTGTAAAGCGAGAGGCATGGTGATTTGTGAAGTGAAATAATTACCAGTCAGATTTTACGTATCTGGGGTACAGTCAATAATAGATGATTTCTGATTGAATGCTATGAGATACTGCAGTCTTATCTTATTAAAAAAAATGTAAATGAATATATTAAAGCCTAGGTGCAATTTTCTGACTATGTTTCATGTTACACCCACATTTAATCCGCCTTTGTTGACCTATATGGTGCTGACAGGGCCATCCACAGCTCAAATTTTGGCAAATTTTGCAGGAAAAGGGATAAAATGGTGTTGTTTTGTACTCACATCATCTTCCACTTGATCATTGTGCATGTTCTGTTCACTTCTACAGCAGTTAACCTCCTGGACAAACAAACACAGTATTGCTGTAGCCACTGAAAAGAATAACTTAATATGTGTCTTAGAGTACAAGCAGTAAGGTAATGGCCTAGATTTAAGTTGATCTCTAAACAATAGAAACCAGATAAATTAAAAGATATGCAGTCATAAGAGATAATTGATCAAAAAATCAATCAATCAATAAAAACTAGAGTTGCTTTCAATAGTGACCAATATGGGGTCAATCTTTCCATTTCTTTCAATTTCTTTCAATTTCTGGTTTAATAAAACAGGATTTTGGTTCGATTCTATAACATGTATGAGTCTTTTGCTTCTTTTTCTGTTCTACATGAAGACTGTGGCATCCCATTGTACTGGGAATTTTTTGTTTTTTTGAACTTTGTAAAGCCCTTCCATGTGCACCTTACTTTGAAAGGTTGATGTGTGCGTTTGCCATTTGTTTCACTTGTTGGATTTTGTGTGCGCACACACTGGGGGCTTCAGCTTCCATTGTGATGTGTGGGGCTTCTGGTGTGTTCCTGTGTCTTTAAGGATGCTTGAGCTACCTCCTGGCAAACCTGCACTCAATTTATCCTTTGCTATATATGCTCCATGATGGAGGCTCTCATAGATTAGAGTTAGAACCACACTACACAGAGGGGCAGTGTGATGAGGCAGTGTGGCTTTCACATATTTTGTAAAGGTTGTGCAACTAAAAGCTCTGTTTTACCGCAAAGTGTTAGACAGTGTCATTTGATTTTTTTTCAGGCTAGCTGGTTAGTGTGCTGTAAGCATGTGGGGTCGGCAAAAAAATTGTTTCATTTCAGATTTTTCTTACTTTCGGGTCCGGCCGCCAATTCATTTTGTTATTCGGATTCAGATCTTTCGGAATTTCGTTTCAGACAAGGTTTTCTGATTGGCCAGAAAACACATGCCCGATTTAGTTTAATTTTGAATGAAATTCGGATGATCCGAAATTTTGTTAAAAGAACATTTGGATTCCTTGTATTTGGCCTCACTGGAATTCAGACATTTAGATGCATCCAAATGTCTGAATTCACAAAATTGTGTCGGACTTTACATCCGGAATGAAAGGAACCAAAATAAATTGACATGTCTAGTGTGCTGGGAAATGTTTGTGTTTGCCAATTGGGGCTAAGGTACTTAATTCGGAGATAATGCTAAGAGAGGTGCCCATGTACATTTTTGTACCAAAATATATTTAACATACAGTATATACAGGAGACACAAATACATGCTAGTTTTTTTACAGAGCTGTCCAACAGTACCACTGAAGGGCCATTAAAAGGTAATCATTTTATGACAGTGCATAGTGAACTAAATGTATTATCTCATAATTATATACATCTCAACATTTCAGTGGAACAATGGCCTTTGATTCAATTTGACAGCCCTGAAATACAGTTTTGTAAAAGTTTTACGATTTTAACTGTGCTATATCATCAGTGTACAATACAATGAATAGTATCAGTTTGCATAACGTCAATGCTCATGTACTGCTAGAACTGTTGTAGAACTATAGTCACAATGGGAAAACATACTTTCACATTTAATACATATGCTTTATCATATTAGCTACATTCACAGTAACTGCATAAAGTATCATATATATATACTGCACTTCTACAGAGTTAGGTAGTGTGGTAGACCTATGTAATCTTAAGTTTAAGCATCTGGCGTATCCAGTTAAATTATTGATGAGGGCATTATTAAGGGACCCCAACTTTGTAATTATCACTCCAAAATCCAAAGCTCACCTTGCAAAAGGTCTTGCAGCCATCAATTATTGGTCTATATCCTGTACAACGACAAAGGTTTCCTTTTTTGGGAAACAAGGTACCATGTTAAATGTGTCCAAAAAATAAATAGCTGACAGTATTGTGCCTGTAGTTGAAACAATAGTTATAAGATCTTACCTCCTAAGGCTTCATATATTTCTTCTAAAGTGGGCTCTGGGTGGTTCCTCAATAGTGAGTACATGGACATCACCATTCCTGGGCTACAGAATCCACACTGAGAGCCATGGGCTTTTGCTATCCTTTCCTATGATATATTACAAAGAAATGTGACCGCAATATATCAATGGATCTAACACTGTGTGTATATATTACAATACATGACTTATTTTCTGTCTACTGATGCCATATAAAGGAAGCCAGCAACAGTAATTTTGCCTCCAGTGGCAGTTTACGTACCCAATACAACAGACAGTAAAGTTGCATACATTTTAAATATCTAATTTTCTGTAAAAGTGTTGGAACATTTTCATGTATTGCTATGTGCTTTAATTTTAGTTATTTTAAATAATGCAGCTATGCATAATAAAGCTATGTAAAGCACGTTGTCATCACCTGTACTGGATGTAGTCTAGTGGCTGTGCTTCCAATTCCTTCCACTGTAGTAACAGCTGCACCATGTAGAGAACAAATAGATAGTAGACAGGCGTTGGCTGAGTAATGTCTACACAATGTTAAGGTTTTAAAATGCTCCAAATATATAATGAAGTCCTTGTACAGCTTATTTATTTGGCAAAAAAGAAATCACACTGGGCAAAGGGCTGTATCATAAACCTTTTCTGACAGCATTAAATCACTGTCCTTCCAAATGAACATTGAACTTAAAGTGGACTTTCATTTGACCCTGCCTGACATCTCCCTGCTCCCGCAGCCACCTGGGATTTCCCTATTACATATCCCAGGAGGCTGCAGGAGAAGGGAAACACAGCAGCGGACCTCATGGTGCATCATCAGGGACCGGCTGCAAGAACCCAGAAGAGACAGCCAGCTCCTGATGACATCAGGGATGAAGATTGTGGGGCAGGACCCAGCTTGTGGCAGTGAAGCAGCAGGTTGCAGTAGGACAATGCTGGATTCTGTGGGTGAGTGTCTATGTTTTTTAATCTAACTAATTAGTATCTTAATTTCTTAATTGCATCATAAAATAACAGATCAGCTTATCTACACACGATATAATGCGATACACCCTTATGCATTAGTGGGTTGGATACGTGATCTTCTTGGAAACAGGATGGATATGCGATATCATCACAGTGCAGGATCCACAGCCACCTCCTCCACAGCCATATTTAGTACCTGTCAAACGTACTGGGAAATCATTGTCAAGGAATTTTATGTCAATTGTTTTTTTGTATATCATCCAGTGCTTTCCTGCCAGCCAGTGTATGTGTCTCAACAACAAGACTGTCGAAGTTAAATAATTTTTTAAGCAACATGATAGATATGTTTTAACTGAATAAAATATAAACAACAAGTTTGCCACTTCAAAAAATGGGTTAAAAATGTGGAAATTAGTAATTGGAGTGGTGTGATAAATCAACATAAATAATGAAAGTAGCAGTAGTATATACCTGAATAATTACTGCTATATACAATACTTTAATTGCAAACCTTCATGGGTAGTTATTCGCATCCAAGGCTATTAAAAAGAATAGCAGAATATTGGCCTAGCCCAGGGCACACAAATTAGGACACCTCCCTTCGTTTTAGAGGAGCCTGCCCTAGTCATTGACTCAAAGTATTAAAGAAAATGGACAGAAGAACAGCCTGACAACTAGCATCTTCTGAAGCGAGGTCAGCAGTGCCGCCTTCTACGGTCTGGCATGACAGTTTTCTTGTAACCTAAACAAACAATATTTCATGGCAATATTTACTACACAGAAAACACATTTAGTTGTTAATGATTACAGCACTTTGAACATCAATGCACTGTGCATTGCTTCACTTAATAAAACTGCTTCTAGTTTACTGGGTCATAGTGAGAAGAAAATATACTCATGGCTAGGCCACATCAGCTATAGCACAGAGCATTGCAGTGCTGACACCAAAATAACTGACAGTCATTTTGGTGTCAGCCCCTCTGAAAAGTTGGGCACTCGGTCATGGACCGAGAGCCCGACAGCTGCAGGAGAGAGAGAAGGGGACCCGGTGGCATACCTTATCAACAAGATGGCCGCACATGCGCGATGACTTCACGGTGGGGTGTCACTCGGTATCTGCTCCGGGTGACACACGGCCTCGGGACGCCCCTGCCGTATAGTACAGATTTCGTCTCTGTGAACCTTTCTTGTGGTGTCAGTATGGTACAGATTGTGTCTTTGTGGACACATTTCTGGTTGTCAGTATGGTACAGATTGTGTCTTTCTGTACACATTTGTGGTTGTGTCAGTATGGTACAGATTGTGTCTTTGTGAACACATTTCTTGTGTCAGTATGGTACAGATTGTGTCTTTGTGGACACATTTCTGCTTGTAACAGTATGGCACAGATTGTGTCATTGTGAACACATTTCTGGTTTGTGTCCGTACGGTACAGATTGTATCTTTGTGGACAGATTTCTGGTTGTGTCAGTATGGTACAGATTGTGTCTTTGCGGACACATTTATGCTTGTTTCAGTGTGGTATAGATTGTGTCTATGTGGACATGTTTCTGGTTGTGTTAGTACAGTACTGATTGTATCTGCAGGCATGTTTGTCATTGTGCCAGTACGGTACAGCTTGTGTTTCTGAGAACGATTTTGGTTGTGTCAGTATGGTACAGATTGTGTCTTTGTGGACACGTTTCTAGTTGTGTCAGTACAGTGTTGACTGGGTCTGCAGACATGTTTCTGGTTGTGTCAGTACTGAACAGATTGTGTTTCTGGGAACATGTTTGTGTTTGTGTCAGTACGGTATACATTGTATCTCTGCAGAGGTTTCTGGTTGTGTCAGTACAATACTTAAGTTACTGGTTGTGATTGCATTAATATGACTTTGGGAGTATAAACCCGCCCCCAAAAATAATCAGTAATCTAAGTGATGTTCTCTAATTTAGAGATAACAGTTGTTCTGCCCAGCTGGAAAGGTTGAAAGAAAACTAGTGGGCACTTTGCTTTTGGATGAATTAAATTGAATTGACCTAAACTAAGTTAACTACTAAATCTGGAAAATCTAATAATTCATCTCTGTTAGAGATAAAAATAGTAGCTGTTATAAAAAAACAAAAACAATCCCTATTAATACTCTTGTCAGTTTAAGAGTAAAGCTGGCCATACACTGGTAGATTTTTGCTTTTGGAACATTTGATAATGTTATCAGAGACTTGATGAATGTCTTTTTGACATTTTGCTTGATTTTGACATCCGATTTTAGAATGGATGGAGTTTTCCAGACGAAAGCCACATTCACTGTCAGAATTTCGTTTCCATCCGGCACCTTCTATTTTTTTCGACACTACAGTCCAAAGTGATCATCAATTTGACCCCCCCCCCCCAAATAAATAAATAAATCAGATAATTGGACAAACATGCCACAGGTCGGCTCAGTAGATCGGGAGGTGAGCGAACACATACCAGGTTCGCTCATCTCTTGATCCTGTCACGGCTCTCTGCCGTGACAGGGGGAGGGGCTGCATTCCCCTCTCCCCGCTCCGATCTGCCAGCGCTGACTGGCGGAACGGACGGGGGAGGGGGCGGGTACAGCTGGCTCTGACTCTAGATAGGCAGAGCCAGCTGTCACTCACGCAGTTGGGCGGCTCCCGTCATCTACGTCGGGATCCGCTCCGGCTGCGGCGTCTCAGTATACTGAGCTTAGGGTGACAGAAGGATGCTAGTTTGTGTCCTCCCGTTACCCTAAGGAGAACTATGGGGAAAAACACTGACCCCATAGTTCTCCTTTAAGTTTTTCGAATGAAATGCTACTGGTGAAATAAAATTAAATTCTACAGATTTAGTATACATGGATATTTGAGATCAGTTTGAATGTTCAGATCAAATAAAAAAATCAAACACTTAATTCCATATCTGTCAAAAATGATCTGCAATCCAGAAGTTAATGTTTTACATGCAATGGCTTAAGTCTAATCCCTTTAAGTATGTACATATTGGTGTTTGTGTGCAAGTATTTTCTGTGATGGGTAGAAGTCTTAGAAAGTTAAAGAGGTAGCAGCTAAATTGCTGTGAGAGAATTGGGGGTGTATTAGCAGATTTGCTTCCCTTGTTCACCGATTGGACAAGGGCGAGAGAAGGGGCAGATTATGTCTCAATCCCCATCTGAGAATGTGTTGCGATATATCTTAGTGGGCTTTTTCAGGCACACATAGATTTGCAATAGAGACGGAGGTTTTGTTTGTTTGTTGATAGAAAACTGGGTTCATACAATGGAAGGTGCCACCTAAACAAACCAAACTGGTTTTTCACAATGGTGTAGCTTGTCCTGTATTGATTCGTATCACAATGGGATGGTGATCGTAAACAGTCACACCTAGCCTGGTCAAGACTCAAATCAAATCTGGACTACTGATGGCAATTTATGGTACAATGCTGCCAACTAGAGGTGGGAAAGTGAAATGTATTGCATTTTCCTAAAGGTGAAAGGGGCAGCACTTCCAAAGTTTTAGGCCAGTTTTCTCTCAATAAAAAGCCAGTAGCTGAAAGGTTGAGAAGCACTGCACTTCACCAGACGAGGGCTTCACAGGAGGGGGACAGTACGAGGGCGCTTCACAAGACGAGAGGACTTGCTTCAAGACCAGGACATACAAAGGATTTAGCAGAGAAGCCATTTTTCCTAGGCTGAGAAGTCCTGCTCATCGTGGAATTTGTGGAGCCTGCAGCCTGAGCTAAGTACATTTTCAGTGTTTCCCCTCCTAGAAATCATACATGCACTAGAAGATAGTGTAGTGGGTGCATGTGAATGTTTGTAGCAGCCTGTATGTCTTGTTTATGTATTTGTTTGCTTTTTTCCTGTAACCAAGTTTGTACACGCAGCATTTTCGCCACGTAAAGTACTTTTAATGCTACTGGGTCAGTTTCCTTGAAGTTTACTGCAAGAACAGACAACAAATAGAAATTAAAGTTTTGCCAAGCTTTACAGCTGGGCTCATCCTTGGGATAAGCTTGACGTCTCTGGGATTTGTAGTCCAGAGCATTACACAGAGAATCAGTCTGTGAACTAAAAAAGGCATTTTCTGTATAGTGGCGGTGCAGAATGAGTGACTTTTTGTGTTTAGTGAGCAGAGGGGAAACCACTGGAGCAGCACCCACAAGAGCAGGGGTAGCCAAACTCCGGCCCTCCAGCTGTGGTGGAATTATAAATCCCATGAGGCATTGCAAGGTTCTCCCAGCCACAGACATGACTCCTGGAGAGAGTTGCATCATGGGATTTGTGGTTTCACCACAGCTGGAGGGCCGCAGTTTGGCTACCCCTGCACAAGAGTATGGCTTTACTGTATGTACCGCAGACTACTACAGTGATTTTCAGCATTCTCAGCAGCCCTCTGGATATCCGATGTGGACACATACATTAAGGCAAGGTGGACCAATGTAAGTTAGCAAAAAAAAAGAAGATAATATAAAAAGCAGTGAGGTGTAGAAATTTGCTGGGATCAAATAAAAATCCCAACATAGATTTGGGGTTAAAAGGAAACTCTCCTTCAGGGATGTTTTTCCTTACGAATGGTTTAATAGCGAATGAAATTAGATGAATATGGGTTTGAATATTTCTGGCTACAAAGTGCTGTGTTCATACCATTGGTTTGTCTTTAACCACTTCAAGACCAGGTGTTTAGACCCCCTTCCTGGCCAGGCCATTTTTCAGTGTTCAGCGCTGCAGTAGGTATCCATGTTACTGTGCTTATCAATAACATGTTCAATGTTATTATTATCAACATAACTGTCTTTAAATTTTGTGTAGATGTTTAAATGTGAATCACCAAATTGCTGTACAAATTTATGGGAAAATAATTTTTAACTATAGAGATTTCAGAGCAAGGAAACGGATATGGAAGGCAGCAGGAAACTTTGAAACTGCTACCTGGGGAGATAAAAGTATAAGATTACCACACTATCCACCTAACCCCTAATCTGCACTTGTATCAGACCATTCACACTTTTCCCTGACAGCCAGTTTGGGGCAAACAAATAAGGTGGTCAATATAGCCACTAAAAGAATGCAACATGAGATCTGACATTATTTCATTTTACTTGACTGTGAAGACCATTATTGGAAATGTACACCAGCCAATACACACACAACTGGTGTTGAAGGAAGACATTATGGTATCTTATAGCCTCAAATTCAGCTATAATTCCAGAAGCTCATATACACTATCCAGCACTTCACAGAATTCAATATGTAGTGCAAAGCCACCACTTACAAACCCATTGTGAACAGATCTCAACTCAAATGAAATATGGGTGGTAACAGCTTGGCAAAGTGGACACAATAAGGCTGATTTACTAAAGTAAAGTATAGGCTGTTCACTTAGCAAACTGAATTTTCACTTAGCTTAGTAAATTAAGTGAATCTCTGTTGGCTTCAGTTTTCCAATCACGTGTAAGTGTAGCGTTCCCCTTATTCGGTGAGCATATCGCATCCTGTGCCAGCACAGGAGAACACTATGGTTGGCTCCCAACAGGTGATCTACAGTAAAATAACTAATAGGTCTCCCTGTATTTCCTCTGTAAGAAACCTCTATAATGGATCCATAGCACACCAGCACACCTTGAGTACTAGGGTCGGTTGCTATGGGTTACAGTAACTCCGAAATCTTCTTGTCTAGGGTTAAATTCACTCGCTTTTGCCCATCGGCACTTACCGTCCTTTATGGTGATGTCAAGACTGAAGACATGATGTTTAGAACTTGTATTGCAGAACTTCAGGGAGAGAGGTTGAGGGTTAAGATCACCAGGAAGATGCAGACCCCATTACATTGCAGAGTGTGGTTATCGATCCCATGCACAGCAGGTAGAACACCTGACACAGTAATAACAGTAGTAACCACTGGGCCTGCACCCATCAAGCTCCAGTGTAACTACTCGGCTAGTCCCCAGGCTTCAGGCCTAGCCATCTCTCAGACAATATTGATTGGCTGGAAAGGGGTTTTCCACTCATATCAATCCCTCATTGGTTGCTCTGTTCTGTATACAGGGTACACCCTGCAGTACACATAGCAGCAGACAGATGCAAATGATGGCAGATTGTTTAGGGGACGCCAAATGAGCAGGAACTACAAGTCAGCATCAGACTGCATACAATCTGATAATAATAAGTTTAATAGCACTCTTTCCAGCAGGGTGCTACACGAGCCAAACTCGTGAACTTTTATATTTCCTTGAACTTGATTGGGTGTTCTTTGGAAAGTGAATTTTCACCACATTCACTAAGCTTAATGAAACTTTGTTTGCAAAGAGCAATTTCCTTTTGCTCAGTGAACAGCCTAAAGACCTTTTAGTAAATCTACCCCATTCATTAAATTGGCATATACTGTAGGTCAAATTTTGATATTTGATCATCCTTTATCATGGTTTTTAAATAATCACTGTTTAGATACAAGGATACATTTTCTTCTCAGGTAAGGTAGCAACATTACCTCTGGGTCTGCCTTCTGTTCAGTTATCTGTGATTCAGAAATAAAGGTTAAATAAAGAGACACGAGACTTGCTGACTAGTGTACATAGGTGGTAATGTTAAATAATTAACTTGTGGCACACATATAAAGGCAAAAAAGATGTTCTTCACCGTATCTTTGTTAAGTTGGCCATACACCTTACAATTATCTGCAGATTTTCTGTGGTCAGATGGAAAAGGTGCAACAGATTCCTCCATCTACACTTAACTGTGTGGATGGAGTAATCTCCACCTGGGCCAATCTGTTGCACTTTCTCCATCTGACCACAGAAAATCTGCAGATAATTGTAAAGGTGCCCATACACTGTACGATTCTCGTACGAGAATCGCGGGAAATCCCGCGATCGTACGAGAATCGTACAGTGCATGGAAGGCGTGCGACCGTTTCTACTGTACGGTCACACATCTTTTGTTGAACCAGCATGCTCGAAAACCTGCCTGCTCGTTCGATAGCTGAGGAACGGGCCGGTGTGCGCACGCGCACACTGCCCGTTCTGCATTGCGGTCATCGGAAGCCCGCCCCTCAGCGGGGCGGGCTTTCGATGATCGCAAGTACGATCTGCCCGTCCAAGGTGGCCAGATCGTACGAGCTTTCAATAAGCATACGACCATCGCAAGACAAAAGTCTTGCGATGGTCGTAAGGTGTATGGGCACCTTAAGGTGTATGGGCACCTTAATTGTATGCTCATTGTGTTTATTAGATTACATAAGAAAGTGGTAATTCTGGTGATTTTTAAAAAACACTTTATTGCATCATATGCATTGACCTTACATGTACTGCTTTCCTAGTATGAGGTTACACCCCCTGTCTTCACTGGTTTTGGGCAGCTGCTAGGGGAAAAACAATTAAAGCACTAATTAGCAATGGCATGCTACACACCACTTAGCAATCTACTCATTGGCCATATTAAGGATTCATGCTGTTCTAACTATTTATGACTAGTGTGCCCTTTTATAAAGACTCCACTGTGTTTGCCACTAACCATGTTACACAGCTATTACATTAAAATGAATAAAAAGCTGCATGCTACTTGATATATAGAGATTCATAAGCAGCATTTTATCCCGTCAACCCATCTAGTTGGCTACTGGACTAGAAACATCTACATACATACATGCCATCAAAAGAAAAAAAGTTTGATCTACTGTATAATTGTTGATTTGATCTGATTGTAAAAAAGGGGCGGACCTTGCACAAAAGAGTGTCATACGGGTGTGCATAGGACATCATGGTATTTAAATACAGTCCTGGGTACAGTAACTGGTCTGAATACTAAATGTTGGGAGGAATATTCCTGGTTGGAACTATAGCTAAATACAATAAAATACCACCAGGAATATGTGGCATAATAGCAATGTTAAATATATACACTGAGTGGCCAGTTTATTATGACCACCTGATGTTTGTAGGCAAATTAGCTATAATTAGCTATAATTTTGCGCTAAAGTTGCTAGAGGGCCAGACCATTATAAATAGGGAAGCAGGTTGTTTACCACGACAGTAGAAGTGATTTTTTTCTGAAGATATGGGTAAATAACGCGATTTAACAGCCTTTGAACGTGGGATGATTGTTGGCGCGAGCCATGGAGCGAGAATCAGCAAAACAGCAGAATTCGTTAAATGTTCAAGAGGGGCTCATTGTTAAAGTGTTTAAAGACTGGACTGTCAGCCGAAAATCTGGGTCAGAACGTGCGAATTGTGGCCGTCAGCGACTAGTCAATGTTAGGGCAGAACGGAGAGTGGCAAGGCTGGTACAAGACAACAGAAGGGCAACAGTCCAGTGTCAGATTCCTCGCATCAGCTTTCAACATCTCGTGGAGTCACCAGGCGGCCCAACGATATCATCTTGTGGAGTTATCTCGTGGCCCAACGAAGTACTGATGGGGTGGTCATAATAATCTGGCCACTCAGTGTATATATCAGTCATATCAGATATTACTTTCAGATCCTTTTAATGGGAATAAATCAAAATCTGTGCTTATTGGAAAAAGACTTGAGTTGCTCATTAGAGGCTAATAGCTTATTCACACCAGATGGGATACTTGTTTCAGGAGATGGGATTTGTGTTTTGGAAGAGAGGCAAACTGCATGGTACTTTACAAATGTTGCTCATGTCAATAGGGCCCATTCTTACCATATTGTTGTAATAAAGCACATTTGGAAAGTATCCTAGTGTTTTGTTTTTTTGGTTGTGCTGTCCTAATTAAAACCAATGTCACAGAATTCATCCCCCCATGAATGATTTTCTTTCAGCCACCTGGCTGCACACAAATTCATTTGCACCAGATACACATGTATTTGTTATTTATACAGTCTTTGAGTATCCACTTGACACGTAATAATGTTAGAATGTTTTACCTCTTAACATCAGTCCAATGATAATAAAACATTTTAACACCTGGATTTACAGTTTTTTTTTACAGTGATTTTACCCATTTTAAAACTGCCAGTATTAAAGTAGTATTATGACCACCCATTAAAAAAATATGTGTTGAGCATTTAATTATTACATGGCAAACTCGCCAGTCATGATAATAATAATCCAGCAGTAACATAAGGGAGGCAGGAGGGAACAGATCAGCCATCATACAGTAGACTGGGGTTTTTGCTACCACCAGTCTCTGTAGGGTCATGTAAAGGTATGTACAGGTATCACCAGGTTCTTGCATTGTACAGCTGCAGTCTGTTTAGTACTTTTATGGTACTGACAGCTTTGCTTTAAGGTTTTCTTTAGGGTCAGTTTTTTTTTTTAGCTAGGTCAAAGTTCAATTATGTTAGTAGATAGCTAGCCTAATCCATATGGATTTAGAAATTGAGGTTAGGCTAACTTTCAGTTTTCAGGAATAGGTTTAGGTATTAAATTGAAGTTTGCTGTTAGGGTGTTAGCTCAGAATAACAGTAAATTAGTATCATATTCCCAAATGTGATACACTACATTTTTGGCATGTGGCTATTTAATTGTCAGGTCTTATCAGATCAATCACATTAGGTGTGAAATTTCCTGGAGCTGCTCAAAAACACTGAACCCTTTTATTTTCAGCAGAAGAATAACTTCCTAGAAGGAAGGTGAAAACACAAACCTGGGGGGAATGTTTCACCTGTAAAGTTCCTCAGAGATACGGGAAGCCAGCATAGTACACACTGATGATTAGACAAAAACTGAGATTTCTTCTGGTCGGAATTGGCCTTTAAAAGGAATCATCCCACATGGTGCTAAACTACTACCGAAGAACTCATATATAGACATTTAAAGACTTAGACATTTAAAAATAAAGCTATATAAATACACACAAATATATATATATATATATAAATATATATATATATATACACACACACACATTATATATGCACACACACACTGTATGTATTTGGATGAAATATATTGTGAGGAGTTAATAAATTAAAATAAAAAAACATAACTAGGCAAAAGTTAATTGTGTTCCGTATACAGGTCTTGTTTGTGCGTCTGCTGACAGTTAATAGACACGTCTGTTGAAAGACATTTAATGCAGTACATAACAAGGCTTGCTTATTCACATTAGTAATGCAAATAATCTAAGTTTTGAAAGTAACAAAATGTGTAGTATTTAGATAAATAAGTAAACAATAAAGAGTACTCATGCACAATGTCATCTATAATGCTCACAAAATTATGTTTACGATCCCTGTATGATTTGTTCAGAGAAAGTGTTTTGGTGAATTTAAGATTATTTGTGGCATCTTATTAAAGGTCTCAGAGTGAATGTTACACTTAAGCCAATATTTTAACAAAACAAAAGTAACCATTTAAACTTACTTTCTTGCCATTCACAAAGAAGATAAGTTCATCTGATTCCATGTGTTCATCCATGGCTGTAGATGTCCAACTGGAGTTGCAGTTCTAGATCTCAGCAGGGTCTGAAAGCAACAGACTGCAGTGCTGAAGTCCAATTTTCTAGTTGGTGAAATGTTGGGAGGGGGCAGAGATCAGACAAAAACATGGTCAGCACGTGCTACCTAGAATTCCAGACAGAAGACAATGGCACACTTGTTCTTCCTGCCTGTGAATTTGATTAATGTCTTAGACCGGTATCTGTGACTTTTTATCACTTTAAATTATTTTAGCTCAAAAACCTCTATATTAGATACATTTCTTGCTGGTCCGCCAAATCACTGCCCATTACTTTTCCCTAACTAAATTGTATGTTACATATGTCAGCAAATGTTGTGTGCTTTTGAGCTTTGGTTTATTCTTCCAGGCCTCCCTGTCAGCACTTAGAACACATATTTATAAAGCAGTAAAGGTGACTTTCACTAAACATTCACTGGTGGTGATTCAATTACTGTGATTTAAAACACTTGAACCAGAAATGTACACCTGCAGTGAATTTTTGATGAATGACAGATTGCCTGCTACTGACTAGACATGTGCATTCAGGGCCTGTTCACACGACGTCCGTTTTCTGTGCTGACCTGATCCGTATGCTACTGCACTAAAAATGCATCCCAATGTATCCCTATGTGTTTTATGGGCTACATTACTCACGTGCGCAGTTCAGGTTACGACAGAAAAAACACTGCATGTCACATTTTGTACGGTCAGGAAACTGACCGGAAACGCAAAACGCAGCCAAAATGCACTGCATCAGTAGCACCGCGTCTGCAGATCCGCACCTGATCCGGACCTGATCAGGACCTGATATCATGTGAACAGGCCCTTCGGATTCGGATGAGCCTGCAAATCAACGAAAATCAGTTTATTCTGCAGTTTGTCCGAATCAACTAATTTATTATATGCCCGAATATACGAAAACTATATTCGGGCATACATAAATTAGTTTTCAGAACAAATGGTGGCCATATTGTCCGCCGATGTGTCCTGCGCATGCCCACCGCCATCTCGGAGGCAGAGCGTATGACGTCACATGGCGGTGACGTCACACGATGAATGAGTGGTAGCCATATTGGCCGCCGGCGCGTTTTGCGCATGCGTGCCGCCATTTTGGAGTATGTCTTGGTATACACCAAGATGGCAGCACTCGAACATGCGGGTGCTGCCATTTTGGTGTATGCCAAGATATACTCCAAATGGTGGTGTGCATGCGCAGAACACGCTCGCCCTGCAATTTCAGTGTGCGGTTTTGGATTTGGAGGCTATGTTGCCTCCTGTCACACTTCCCTGTGTGATGATCCGGCTCTGGGTTTTGCCTCCTGTCTGAGCTGCTTGGCTTCCTGCCAATCCACTCTGAACCTCTCCATTAAAAGTCCATCTCACTTGTTCCGTGCCGTTCGAGCAACGTGTCTTTACACCCAGTCGGACTTCCTGTTTATCTCTTGCCTCTGTAATCCCTGCGGTTGCCCCCCTCCTACCTTGTTTCCTGTGAGTCTGGATTCCCTCTTCCTCACAGTGATATCCTGTACGTCCTGCATTGGATTGATCATCAGCTTCTTCAAGCGAGTCCTTGCACTTCTGCCTACTTGTGTGGCTGTGTATATGCTTCAACCCTGTCTGCTGATGCATCCAGCACCTCGGTGATGCAACTAACCTTTATGTCTGTGTGGGCATGCTAGAGGGCCGCAACCTGGAAGGTGTCCAGCAGCCAATCATCCTCACCATTAGAGGCTTTGTCGAACACCTAGCCCTTCTTATAACCTGCACCTCTAGTGTGTCCCTGTTAACGCACAGACACCTACTTCCTGTGTTTTCACCGCAGACACCATTTTTTGCACGCTACTTTTTGTCATTTTGTTTTTTTCCCCCGGTCGCAGACCATGACAGTGTGCCCCGGTCACAGACCGTGACACCTCCGAATCCGAAGCAACATAAAAATGTTGTTTCCTTTGACATTTGTTTCGTCTGAAAACAATTTATTTTGTTGTGCACAAGTCTACTACTGACCAATAATCAGGCCAATATCATGTTTGTACCATTTTCCAGATCTCGACTCCTGCCCCTAATTCAACTAGTCTATATTTCATTCTGGCGCTGTGCTTTTGACATATTCAATAAATAAACTCTGACAGTTCGGTAATCAGAACAGCAATGCAAAGTATAACCAAGTACTTTTTGGCGTAACTAGTCTGTTGCACGCTCATATTGTATATGCATATAAATACACAGGTGCGACGTTCCTTGAAACTGCAGTGCTGAGTAACAACCAGCAGATGGTGAAGGCACAAGGCTCATAGGGTAGCTGTAAAAGGAGAAATATAAGGGCTGCCATTGCTGGCCTCCCTTTTGTAAGAGATTTTGATTATGATAGACATTTCTAATCCAGTCTTCCATCCAAATTATTTCCAAATGACATTTCATGCATTCAAGTTACAGCTATATGTTGTTTGTACGCTATCATAATCCAACATGAGCTAGATATACAAGATATTTCTATCATCCTGAAAAAAATAACATTTATAGACCAAGGTATTTTGTGGTCTCTAACTTCTGGACTTTAGCCAAATGAGAAACAGCAGATAATGAATAGGGTAGCCCTTGAACAATTGTTACATTGCTAGAGCGCTCCTTTCTGCAAAGAGTTAATTACAGCAATTAGGACTTGTGTGGCAGAGAGACTTATGGGACTTGTTGCAATGTGGAGAGAGGAAGAGACCATTTTATCTTACACTGAACAGACTACAGTTCCCAGGAGGCTTTTACAACCTGGGAGAGGTTGTGACTCCGCTCTCTCTGGGAGCACGGGCAGAATGGCTGGGACACTGGAAGTGACAGGACCTCCTGCCGAGGACGGTTTGATTCATCACTCCATGGAGGGAGAGAAACCTGGTAATGATCACCGCTATAGTTTCCGATAGGTAGCTGTGAGCACCTCTGAGGATTCTGTCTGATCTTCTGAACAGCAAATACAAATTCTGCTGTTGTGGAAGATTTGTCCGCTGTATCATATAGAGACACCGCTGCTTCTCCGAACGAAGGGATGTTGCCGGGACCACGTGGGATGGAGACCAGCTGGGCATACACACAAATCACTGACAAAGTCCGGGGGAACAGCTGGCTGGAGAGGGGGATGCCTCACTGGCAAGCGAGAGACTCATCATCCAGGCTCATTTGCTGCAGAAGTGGTGAGAGGCCACTAGCCATTGTGTTACTTAACTTAAGGTCTCGTTCACACCTAGGCGTATTGCATATGCGCGTCTGTCGCACGTTTTTTTACCGCGATCCGCGGTTAAAAAGGTTGCGCGACAAAGGCTACTTGGCTGTATCCCAATGGAAACGCGCAACAAAACGGCCCAAAGTAGTACATGTACCTTTTCAGGCGTGGGCCGTTTTGTAGCGCGTTAGGGACGGGCGGAAATACGCCAAGGTGGGAACGAGACCATTGAATACAATGGGATTTATATTTTTGAGCGTTTTGTAGAGCGTTCGTCGAGCGTAGAACAATGCGTTCAGGTGTGAACGAGGGCTAAATCATTTTTGGGCCACAACGCAGGCTACCCTAATTAAATACCACGGGCCAGTAGGCTAGAGACCTGGGTATACGGAGACTTCATCTTCATATTTGCTATAATCTGACACAGTTATTTCTAGTCAGTTTAGTACTGCTTATGGTTAAGAATATAGCCACAGCTGATGAGAAATCTGAATGCTTAAATGTTTTTTATTATATGTATATTCAATTCTATTTTGGTTATAGCTGTTTATTGTTGTAACATCAATCTATAGTTCACTCAGTAAAAACTTCTAAAAAAAAAAAAATGAAATGCAAAATGTGTGTTGGTGTGCTGGGGATCCAGTTGGGGTGATTTATCCTGGTGTGGGACAGAAGTACCTGTATATTCCAGCGGCTCCTCCGTGGGTGAGCACTACAATAGTTTTTTTCTTTTCATGATATACAAGCTTTTGTTTAGACTTAAAGTGACACTAAACTCAGGAGTTAAACCTTAACAATGCATTCAAGTACCTTAAAGCTGACCTTTACACTCAAATTCTACCAATGCATCCCTCTATGTATGATGATTAATAATAACAGACATGTCAGGTATAAAATGGGGGGAATATGAAATACTTACACTTGCAGAGGATTTACTTCCTGCTTTTAACCCCTTCATGACCAATTACTTACAGTGTACGTCACTGGCATCAGGCTCATTTAAACAAACTCTGTTTAAACTTGTAAAGTCGACTGTTGGCATGACAGTAGAAGCGATTCTGGTGCAATATTCCCTGTGACAGATCAAACCTCCTTGGGGTAATATTAGATTCGGCCATTTCAAAAGTCACGGGATGCAAATCAGGAATTGATTAGATGATCGAATGCTTGTAGAGCTCTGAAGGCTGCTCTGATCTCTTATACATTTGACGTCAATGTGTCTGCTGGAAACTCTACCTCAAGATAGGAATATCTTGATTGAACACCAGAAAATATTGATTACAACCCAACATGCATTCGGTTGGCTAATCAACAAAGAGAAACCAAACATGGTACCATCTCAACAGATAATCTTCCTGGGAGCCCTCATAGCTACGCAGACAAATTTGGTCCAACTTCCACCAGAGAAAGCTCTACACATTCACCGGAAAGTGTTAACGATGATGGAGCTCCAGTAGCTTCAAGCATCAAAGTATGTCAGTTTTCTGGGGACACTTCCATCGACCATCGCTATGGTGAGATGGGCACATTGGAGGATGCGGCCGTGATGAGGAATTCCTTATGCTGGTGGACCCATTTAATAAATCTATCTAAATACCATCAAATTTCAGAATCTCAGGGGGCAATCATAATGTCAGATATCAGTCTCCTCACAGTTGGGGAGCCAATTTTTAGGGTTTAGCGTCCAAGGAGAACGGGAGTTTCCAGCAGACACATTGACGTCAAATGTATAAGAGATCAGAGCAGCCTTCAGAGCTCTACAAGCATTCGATCATCTAATCAAGTGGAAAACAGTCCAACTTCGGTTAGACAACTAGACGGCAACTGCATACATACAGAAACCGGGAGGTACCCACAGTTGTACAATGCCGAGAGAAGTACAAACTATAATGTTGTGGGCTCCAAACACCTGGAACCTAAGGGAAGTTTACATTCCAGGGAACAAAGATTTAGCAGATCTGTTGAGTCAGAAAGAAATGAAGAGGCACGAATGGTCTCTGAACAAAGAAGTTTTCAATTAAATCATAGAGATTTGGGGCATCTGGAAGTGGACTTAAGGCCAAGACCTCAGAACACAAACTGCAAGACATTTATATACGAGGCATAGATGCACTGACAACTTCACGGACATTTCACATAGCTAATGCTTTCCTTCTACATCCAGAAATAAGCAAGTTCTTGCAGAAATCAGCTCAATGCACAGGGACAATTATCACAGTAATTCCATATTGACCGAGGAGACCCTGGTTCCCGATGTTCATTCATCTGAGCAAAGACAACCATACCATTACCTCAGAGGCAGGATCTCTTAACTAAGGGTCCCTTTGTCCACCCCCTGCCACAAAAAAATTATCTGGTGGCTTGGAAATTGAGAAGCAAAAACTTACCAATCTAGGCAGTTTACAGGCCATAATTAATATGCTATTGAAGTCCAGAAAACAGTCTATAAATAACATATTCTAAAGAGTATGGAAAAAAAATGTATTGGATTTGTATTGTATTGGAGGAAAAACAATTTAACCCTACAGCAACATAAATAAACAATATTCTGGAGTTTCTGAACCAGATAAGGTACTGAGCTGGAATACGCTAAAAGTTCAAGTTTCAGCAATTTTGATACAATCTAATACCAGATGGTCTTTCAACCCATTAGTGGTTCCATTTCTAAAAGGTTTGTGTGAAATTGCATCCCCCCAGAAAACCCTTCTTTCCACAGTGGGACTTATCACTAGTCCTTTCGGCTCTTATAGAGGCTCCATAGTCATAAAGCCAGCCAAAAGTTTCAGAGCTCCCAGCTGTAGCTATTTCTGAACCATACTGCATGTTTTTTCTGGATATAGTAGTTCTGAGACCGGCTCTTCACTTTCTGCTCAAAGAAACTACGTCCTTTCATCTAAATCAGGAGATTGTACTCCTAATGCTCCAGGAAGAGAATAGCAAACCTCATTCCCTACATGTTGCAAAATACGCTAAGAGACTACATCGCTGCAACAGCTAACTTAAGATCAGGGGAGAATTTATTTGGGGTACTCTTTAGGAGCCAGGAAGGGACAACCAGCCTCCCCGAGGACCATAACCTCTTGGCTAGTAAAGGCAATCAAAAAGACTTACTCCTTGAAAGGCCTACCTGCACCTCAAGAAATTAAAGCTCATTCCACAAGAGGCATGGCTCCCCCTTTGGCAGCTTTATCCAAAGTGTCAGCGGAAACCACCAAAGTGGCTACAACATCTTCTAAGAACACATTTATTAACCACTACAGAGTGGATCCAGTGTCTCTTACAACTAAGTTTTGGGGAGAATGTCATCACTTCACTTCTGGGGCCTCTTTGTAAATAAATTATATTGCAGCACCCACCCATGTTTATCATTATTTACCATTGTGTGCTGCCATGATGTGCCAGGAAAACGGAAAATTGTATACTCACCTTTCCCAATTTTCCTTTCCTGCTGCATATGGCAGCACACTTCCAAATCCCTTCCAGTTTGGCTCGTTCTTATGACTAGAATGGTGGGCCAGCCAGGAGTGCAAAAATGTATAAAAGGTCTTGTCCTATGGGGTTCAGGGGGCGGAACCTTAACCCATTGTTTGCTGCCATGGCAGTATACCATTTTCCATATATTTATTATACACACACTGTATATACATACATATACACAGTATATATTTGTTTAGTAGAGTTAATCAATCATTGTTGCAGAAAATGTTTTATTTTGCCAAGCAGAGGTGATAAGACATTGTAATATAATACATAGAAATATGAATAATGTGGGTATAAAAAAAAGTGAGACTATAGCAAAATGTATTAGTTCTAGTTCTAATTATATCTCTATGTTAGCAAATTATTCACCGAAATCATTTGGCAGTTATAAGCTAAGCATTTTGGTCTAAAATTTATGGCAGCTGTACTATAGCCAAAGCAGTTAAGTGCTCTTGTGGATCATTATTACAGTGTTTCATAATCATTTTGTAATGTCGAATGACCAGGGGGTGAAGGTGCCATCTTTGTCTCTCGGGATCTGAAATACAACAGAAAATTAAATTACTCTCCAAGTTGGAAAAGTTTATAAATTCTATAAGCATCGCAAAAAAAAAGTGGCTACGTAATATTTCCTCAGGACAGAACATGGTATATTTATTTTATAGTTCCCCAAGCTGTGGCCTTCATCTTATGATTCTCTCACAGTGACTTTGGGAAATGATGTAGCTTTTTGTACAATTTTTCCACGCCACTCACTGCTTTCATTAGAACAAATTTAAAAAGTACAATAAAGCAGTCCAAAGACATGAGTAACAGTTGAGGCAGTCCTAAATAGATCTATTGAACGGTGTTGCCATATCTGTAGGGTATGGCAGATGCCAGCTGGATGATGATTTTCATGAGGGAATGTCAACTGGACAGGATAGAAAGCCTATGCAGGGGGACAGCCTTTTAAATTCTCACGACAGACTCCTATGCAATAATATGGGGTAGTCAAAGCCCATGTGATTAGTAATGACCAAAATTCACCTGAATATTTTTCAGGTTGATCTGTCTGAGCTACAGAGAATCCTGGAATTTTTTAACCCAGATAACCAGGACTCATGAGTTGCCTCATCTTCTGCAAACTGGACACATAACAATAGTCATAAAAAAATAACAGATTGCCAATTTGTGGTCATCACTACATGAAGCTGCAGTTCCAACACGCACAACTAAATAGGGCAGAGCAGCGACTCATCCCCCTTTCTCTCCTAATGTTCTGCGATAACAGTGCCATGGATTCAGCCTGTTCTAAATGTTTATTTTGTATACAGAAGATAGCAAACAATTGAGCTTTAAAACATCAGTTTGAAATTGTACACACTTCAAAATGATAAAAAACACCTACATCACAAACTCTGTAATCAACACAGACAAAAAATGCACACTTAATTGGTTCATGTAGAAACGCACCATTTTAGTCAAGTGGTCTTCACACGCCATTCTGATTTTCTCAGGAGTTGCTGGGCTATTAAGAGTAAAAGTCTTAGGCAAGCCACGTTCTGAGCGAACTGAATCCACTGCATCCTTTATGGCAAAAAGGACAGAGCATCCTAAAAACACAGATGGCTCCCCGACTCCCTGTAACAGAAGTCACACCAACAGCTTTATATAAAGTCAAATGACAAAAATGGCAAAACATTTGTTTACATATATTTTTTAGGATCAAATATTTAATACTTATTTACACAGCCAATTAGATGCATACCTAAGCATACTGTACCTAAGTGAGGTTCGTGAGGTTTTGTTGGATTACAATGCAACACACAACCAACATGGAAATTCAAAGTTTAAAGCGTGCACGAATGTGTGTGTGCCTCCATTTCTCTCTCTCTATCTTCCTCTCCAGATTAAATAGTTATACATATAGATTGTGATTAGAATCAGTTGCAAAGCACTGGATTTTTGTCTATGAATTCTCTGAATAAAGTGTGACGCTTTTAAAAAAAAGAAAGCTCACCTTTGAGGAGTAAATTGTATAGGGATTTTTAGACGATGCGAGGAGCGAGACATTAAACTCAGTCGGGACATCACACACTGTTGGTATTTTATATTTGTCAGGGCCAAGTGTATACATGTCACCTTGTGGTGAATAAAAGAGTTCCTCTAGTGTGTACAAGCCAAGTCCCTGAATAAATCCACCTTCAATCTAAAGGGGAAAAAAAAGAATCAATTGATGCAAGTATATACACATAACATGAACTAAAAATGTATACATTATCTAAATTTACATATATGGTAAAAAGGAGTTAATTGTACACATGGTATAACAAGGCATAATATCTACTTATATTGTTATCAACTAGATTTATGTTGCTCATCGACGTTGACTTTCTTCTCCATCTACCTTGACCCCTGTATATCACCCTGTCTATATCCATCACTGTATCTTTATAGAACAATGACTCCTATTTCTGTTCTAAATTTATAATACATTAGTACAGGGGTGGCAAACTCAAATTCATCGGGGGCCGCATCAGCAGTATGGTTACCCTCAAAGAGCCGGTTGTATAGGACTATGCATCTACTCTTTATTATCATAAATAGTTGCCTCTGCATTCAGTTGATGCTGGTGATAGCGGCCACACCCCCAGTAACCACACCCATTTATCACCCATATTTTTGCTAAAATATAAGAGTCGGGGTCACGTCGGGTAAATAGACACCAAACATGTTAAGCTTTAAAATTGCGCGCACCCGCAAAATCGCTAAAATTGACCATAGGTGATGCTTTAAAAGCTTTTACCGCTCATCAGTTTAGTGTTATCAGTGATTGATAGCCCTACAATTATTGCTCTCATTCCGACGTTCGCGGCGATATGTAACATGTGCGGCGTAATGGGCAAAATCGTCGTTTTCACGCGTATGCGCACCCGACGCCTGTTTGCATGCGTGTATGTATGGGGGGGACTTAGCTCCGGTGTTTGTCCTTCTCACACGGAGGACCGGTAAATATCACTGATACTTACTGATCCCCGCTCTGCCACGCACTGAGCCGCTGTCATCCTGAAACTGACAGGATGACAGCGGCTCCGATCTCCTACCTGCTCGGCCATCCTGACAGCTGCGGGCGCGGCTTTTCTCCCCCTCACCGCTCCGCCATCCTGACAGCAGGCAGCGCTGTGCGGGCCACATTACAAGGTCCGGCGGGCCGGATTCGGCCCGCGGGCCTTGTGTTTGCCACCCCTGCATTAGTATATACATTTTATAGGACAAACCAAACAAATATGTTTTTGTTGATTAAAAGGTCACAAACCTGCCCAATGTCCAATCCTGGATTTATGCTTTCTCCTACATCCAAAACTATATCTGTACGAAGATTCTGAGAGAAAATATTATTAAAAAATTACATTAGTAACCACAGTCAGTTTTCCTCAATTGATTAATTTTTGGGGATATATTTAAATAGAGAAAGGGTGTGTGTGTGTGTGTGTACCATTTCTGCAAAATAAGTAACATTTACAATGGGAAAGTGAGGAGGGATATGTGTGGTTTGCATACATACAAATTAGGGTTGCACAGATACTTTGAGTACCAGTGCCGGTACTTTCATGAGAACTACCAGGGTTGCAGCGGTTGCAGCTGGGACCGGGCTCTGGCACTCCACCACTGTCCTGAAATCATTAGTCAGTTTTTCTAAAACAATGCAGTCATATGACATTAAACAAAAATTTATCAGTACTCGTACTTGTAAGTACCAGTACCAGTACTCGTACTCGCAAAACTGGTATCTGTGCATCACTTTATTTATATTTATAAAAACAAAATCGTACATTAAAACAGAGATGTACAAATCCCAGGAGCTCCGTGTGCTCCTTACAAAGTACAGCTGCCTCCTAACTTTTGAATTTTTCTCTAGTGTAGTATACACAGTATACTCCTCAGTATACACTCAGGAGGGAAACGGGTTTGACACACATGATAAAACTCCCAGTTTAACACCAAGTTTAAAAATGTACATGTAGCCCCCTGCACCCCAAGTGGAGTGGCTCTTTAAATTTAGTGTTGCTGGCTGATCAATCTGGCTGATTTGTAGCCTGTGATCATTTGGTCATTCCTAGGTGTTCTGCTATTGTCTGCACCTACCTGTAGTGGGGTGTGACCCTGCTATAGAGTGGAGCAGCCAATAGGGGAACATGAAGAGTGCATATGACTCAACAGCCAATCATTAGGATTTTCATGGCCAGTGGTACATGCTGGGAAAGTGCATAAATACTCAGGAATTGCCATGTGCTCAGGGCAGTCTGGCTCTGGGCTTAGTCTGGGGGTAGGATCTAGAAGTTTGGAGAAGCTGACTAGACCTCAAGCCTGCAGGAGGCCAGATGTGGACCCAGGAGGTGTCTGTAATTATCTGGGAAGGAGAACCAAATGAACCCTTTGACTGCTGGAAGTACCAGGAAAGCCAGGATGACATAGACCTCAGGAACAAGTCTGATGTCTCTCCCAAGGAATATCTCAAGCACATCCTCTCTCCAGCTGTAGGTCTATTACACAGAGTCTTCTTCTGCTCATCTAAAGTATTCCTGCACTGTGGAAGCAGGAAGGGGATTGGTGTGTCTGGTATATTTTTTGCAATGGATGACTGTAGCCCTATATTTCCTCTTGCAGTTTTGGCTACTCTATAACAAAGCATCTAAAAAGTACTTAACAACTTGCTGACCAGGTGTTAAACCCCCTTCCTGTCCCGGCCATTTTTCAGTATTTAGCGCTGCAGTAATTTGACTGACATTTATTCCGTCATGCAACGCTGTACTGAAATTAATTTTTTTTTAGTTTCAAAAGATTTTTTTTTCCACATATAATTTAAAAGTTTTACAATCAGTGGTTTTTGCACTTATGAAATAAAATGAATATAAATCTATTGCAAGTTATAGTAATTCGTGCTCAAGCTGCGTCCGAGACTTGGGTGGATTCGGTCTACTGAAATTAATTTTATACCATTTTTTGGTGACAGATAGAGCTTTCTTTTGGTGGTATTTAATCACCCCCGGGGTTTCTATTTTTTACTATATTAAGGAAAAGTTGCAGAAAATTTTGAAACAATTTTTTTTTTACATTATGTTAGGAAACAATTATTATTACTCAATTTTGTGGTAAAATATAAAAGACAGGGTCACGTTGGGTAAATAGACAAAACATGTCTAGTCTTAAAATTGCGCTCACCTGCGAGATCGCAGAAAACTACCATACCCAAAATTGACCATTGGCGACTCTTTAAAAGCTTTCAACGGTCATCAGTTTCGTGTTATTAGTGATTAATGGCCCGATAATTATTGCTCTCACTGCGACGTTCGTGGCGATATGTAACATGTGCAGCGTAATGGGCATAACTGCCGTTTTCGTGCGTATGCGCACCCGACGCATGTTTGCATGCGTGTATGTATGGGTGGGGACCAATCGGCAAAAAAAATGTTTTTATTTTTTTTACAATTCTTTATAATGTGTGACTTACATTTTTTTTTCCAACTTTAATCTTTCTTTCCTATATTTTTTTCACTTAACGTTATTGTTATCACATAGGAGAGTAAGAAACCCTCTATGTGATAGCAAAGAGATGTGACAGGTCCTCTTTATGGAGACATCAGGGGTCTCCAAGACCCCTAATGTCACATAGGGACCCCCAAAGAAGCTGATGAAGCAGATCTCTCTTCTGAAGCTGGAGAGTGACACAAGAATGCGGAAGTGATATAATATACATCACTTCCGCCTTCTGACAGCGGAGAGGGGAATCGTGTACCGATCTCCCTCTAATCCCCTGTCACTGAGCCATCATGCTGGTCCTGGACTCGCACCAGGCACACCGGAGCCTGGGACCAGTGGAGGGGAGGCTGTGGAGGGGGTGTGTGTACACCGATCGGCACCTTACACAAGCGATCCACCGGCTCTATAGCTTGTATGTACACAGGCATGGCTGCCTGTTTTTAAATTTGGGCAGTTTCCCGCTCGTGTGCGCGAGTGGATGGGGCCAGCAGGACGTCTTTTGACGGCCTCTTACATCCAGGAAGCTCCCGGCCGGCTGTTTAATCACAACAGCCGGCCTGGAGGCGGTTAAAGTGACTGGCACCCAATTCGCTGTTCACATCCCACAACCTGGCTATCAATCCACCCCTGAGAGTAAAATGTCAGCCCTACCTGCCTCTGGGGTTTACCACATGCCTTTGGGGGTCAGGGGGGTGCTACATAATATTTTTTTATTGTCCCCTCATATTCAAACAGCGCTGCTGTGACAGGGGAGGGAGCACTGCTATTAAAAATGTTAAATATTACTGGCATTTATTCACCGTTTCAGAATATGAACCAACTCCAAAAACGGTTTTGCTAGTGTGTCCCTATCCATACTTCTTTTAATGTGGTTTTACATATTTCATTAATCTAATAGAAAAAGATTAAACAGGGTTGGGTTCTTATTATAACTTCTCTATCCAGCTAAATTATGTCTCCCCTAGCACTAGAATGCTTGGCAGACCTTGGCTTTATACAGTAGATAAAAAAAAAACCCAATATACTATACTTGCATAGGACTGATTTTCCCTACATGCAGATATTATTTAAAACATTTTTTTACATTTGTAATTGTAAATACTAAAATGCCCAAATACCCATTTGACCAAGAGTAAAATCCTAAACATTTTTCAACAAGCCAGCTTTTGTACAGATATACAGATATACTTGATCATCATTCCGAGGAAAAAACATTCTAGAAGGAACTAATTTTAGTTACAAATGTAGATTAATAAATTAAATTAGCTACTTAGAAACATGGGGCACTTATACAAGTGTGCATCATGTGAGTCTTATAGAAAAATTAAAAAATCATGTACCAAGTGTGCCTCACCCAAATAAAAGCACATAATTTGCCTATTACCTTGTGGGCTCCAGTTAGGCAGTCCAGTTCAATCTCAGTACAAGCTGCTCCGTAGATGTAATATGGAGCAATGTGACCCTCTCCTTTTTCCCAGTCCATATCAGTGTCATATCCTCTGAATAGGGGGAAAAAAAAGTCAGTGATTACTATGAACGTAATAGGCAAGATTAGTAACACCTACAGTGAAATTCAAGCTCAACTAAAGAATCAGGGATATGGTACAGCCTTCCTCCATAAAAAAAACTTCTAAGGTCCAAGTAATCACTTTCAAAGGTTATGGCATTGCAGAATATAACAATGTAGACATTTTATGTTTTGCATTCATGGCGATGTAACCATGCAATCATCATTGACAAATCAAAGCTTTTGGAGTATTTTCTTAAAATTTGTGATTCTACAGCAGACCAAAATTGTTCTTTTCACCTCCACCTGAAGTATCTGAATCGCTTTCATAAGCGCTGACACTTTTAAAGCATTTCTGCTTTAAAACCCCTATAAGGTTGTTTTTTACAGTATGTACTGCTGGTGAGACTTTTCATCACTTCCTACAATGGAGATGTAATCAGACGTGAAGAATATCACCCCAAAGAGGGGAATTTCCCCTTTAGGCATTTGTTTTTATTGGAAGATTTCCCTACACTTCTTGTTTTGGTGATATACAGAAATTCCAAGCTGCTGGATGTTATCATATATTTTAGGTTTTTTATCAATTTCAGGTCCCATCTTTTCTGACATGTTTGAAGAAAAACTCTTAAACCCTGTGATTTATTAACAGCTCTTCATCATCTACATACACTGGGCATTGCAGAGTTGTAACATGGACTGCATTTGTCTTTAGTAAAAGCAAATCCGCTTCTTCAGTTTGGCCTTTAGCTAAATTTGAGTTTGATGTTCCGGAAGGAGGAAATTGGTAATATCTCCATGTGTTACCTACTTGTAAAATCCAGTAGCTGAAAGGCTCAGTCTTTGAGCAAAAGCTCCCATAACCTGTAAAACAAAAACACTAATGTCAACTTTTATGGGTTTGGAAATGTCTAGGACCAGAAGGAGATGGTGAATTAAAGGGAAATTGAATGTGAAATTAAACCAAACTCTGGTCAAAATGCTTTATCTTGCTTTGGATAGCACTGGAAAGGGATTAGAGTGCACAGCATTGTGCTCGGTCGCCTGTGTAGCTGGCACTTCAGCCGGCTTGGGACAGCTCTGAAGCAGGGAGTGCTGAGAGCACACTGCTCCCTGTTTCATTCAGCACAGAGCAAATCAAGGAATGGACTTTCCTTAGTCTACTCTCCCTCTCCATCCTGACACCCTCTGCCGTAGTCCTGGGCCAACTAAGGAGTGGGGAACCCTGATAACATCAGTAGGGAGGTGCGGGGAGGTGGCACAATTGCAGGTTCGTACAAGTGATCTGGTAGCTGCACAGCCACCCAGATCACTTGTAGTTGGCAAGTTGGCCCTGTCTGATGTCATTGGTTGCTAGAATGCCAGTGGACCTAGGAACCAATGACTAAAGCAGAGGGGACGGGGCCTGCAGAGAGTTATGGGTGGCAGTGAATGCACCAGCCTCGGAGACAAGTGTATCCACTGTCAGCCTGCCATAAACCAGTGCAGTTCAGCGATTGTGGTCTGGTTCCAGACCATGGTCCCTCATTTAGGGTCCCTTGCTATATACTAGGGATGTCCCAATACTAGTATCGGTATCAGGACCAATACAGGACATTTTCATGAGTAATTGTATTTGTGATAATGCCCCGATACATAGTGTAGATGCCGACACTTTACATTTTTAAAATAGGTTCAGGCTGCTTGTACACGTGATCCGCCCAGATCACTTGTACAGCAGCCTGCTCATCCAGCACCCCAACGACAAAGTAGTTCAGGATAGAGAGTGAGTGGGGAGCAGAGCGGAGTATGTCCATTCTCCGCTTTGCTCTGTGATCAGTGACACAGGAGCGCTGTATACACAGCGCTTCCTCTGTCAGCAGTCACAATGCTGTGCTGTATCTTCTGTATTGAACAGCAGGCTCATAAAAAGGGCCTGTCACCTCTGAATGAAATCACATATGGGCTTGTTATCCCCTGTGTGATCTCAATAAAGTTAAGTGAAAAAAAACAGAAGTGATAAAAGTTTACAAAAAAAGATAAAATCCTTATATTGTAAAGCGCTGCGCAAACTGTTGGTGCTATATAAATACTATGTAATAATAATAATAATAAAAATAGAGCAGCATCGCTCTCCAACACACACAATGCACATTAAAGGGTATGTTCACTTTCCCCAAGTCATTTGGGCAAATGGAATTACCTGCTTAAATCTGGCCAATTCTTCCTCCCTACCGCTATACTGACCTTTTGGTGAATGGTCCTTCCCCTCCGAAGGCACAGGTGCACGACCTATACACCATACTGCCGCAAAATGAAGCCCTGCGCTATGGATTTTGAATTTCACTCGGAAATTGTGAGCACTCCTTGGTCAGTGCACTCAGGTGACCGCGCTGACCAATGAGAAGCGCTTCTTAGCATGGTCAAATACAGTTTTGGTATAAAACATTTTTTGTATCAGGACAAGTATAATCATGGGTTGAGTTACAGTTCTTTAATGATTTAGTGTAGTCTCTTTATAATTATAGTCTGTATTGTGAAAAAATATTACATGTGCCTTTAGGAAAAAGTATTGGTAATTGGTATCAGCAAATACCCGATGGAATGCACTTGTACTTGGTCTTGAAAATATGGTATTGGGACATTCCTGCTATATACGATAGATATTTTTCTCAAAGAGTGAGACCACAGAGATGGTATGGTGGTTGTGTGTTTGCATGGCTTTGATTCTAGTGTTCTAGCCACCTCACAAAACCCCAAAATGTTATATAATTATTAACATCTGACCAAAAAACTGACCCTTGTTTGTACAAGTGTATGTAATGAGCCAATGTGTATGGTTTTGTGCATCCTGTAAGGAACTGCATAACATAGGTGCTTTATTATTACACTGTAGATCACAAACATTTAAAATGGCCACTCTAGTGCAATCAATCATAGGCTTCTAGATTTACAATGTATATTAGCTTTACATTTTCAATGGCACCATGTTGTCCTCCAGAGCCGAGTTTTAGCAGGAGCTAGACGTATACATACAGTTAATAACAGTTTGTACACTCCTTTTGAAAACCTACCTTTGCTCCTGGCCACATGTATGCGTCTCACACCCCAGATAATTATTATTATTATTATTACATAGTATTTATATAGTGCCAACAGTTTGCGCAGCGCTTTACAATGTAAGGAAGACATTACAATTACAATACAATTCAAGACAGGATGGTAAGGAGGGCCCTGCCCCTGAGGGCTTACAATCTGAAAGAGGAGGAGGAAATTATACATGAGGAGGTAGCTGTGTGGGGATGAATTGTTTGAGAATGTGATGGTTCAGTGGTTAGGTTGAGGTGGGATAGGCTTCCCTGAAGAGAAGAGTCTTCAGGGAACGCCTGAAGACAGTCCGGATGGGCGATAGACGGACAGGTTGGGGTAAAGAGTTCCAGAGGATGGGAGAGACTCTAGAGAAGTCCTGGAGGCGAGTATGGGAGGAGTTGACTAGGGAGCTGGAAAGCAGGAGGTCTAGGGAAGAGCGGAGTGGACGGTTAGGGTGATATTTTGAGACAAGGTCTGAGATATATCCGGGGGCAGAGTTGTGGATGGCTTTATAAGTGACT
>NW_017308031.1:77039-79628 GCF_000935625.1 Nanorana parkeri
AGTGTTTAGGTTGAGCGGGGATAGGCTCCCCTGAAGAGAAGAGTCTTCAGGGAACGCCTGAAGACAGTCAGGATGGGAGATAGACGGACAGGTTGGGGTAAAGAGTTCCAGAGGATGGGAGAGACTCTAGAGAAGTCCTGGAGGCGAGTATGGGAGGAGTTGACTAGGGAGCTGGAAAGCAGGAGGTCTAGGGAAGAGCGGAGTGGACGGTTAGGGTGATATTTTGAGACAAGGTCTGAGATATATCCGGGGGCAGAGTTGTGGATGGCTTTATAAGTGACTATTTTGAATTTTATCCTCTGGGCGAGTGGAAGCCAGTGCAGGGATTGGCAGAGGGGGGTTGCAGACACTGAGCAGTTGGTCAAGTGGATGAGTCTGAAGTAATGAGTAATGAGTAATGAAGTAATATCAATATTTAGCTAAAAACAGAACAAAAAACAAAAACTACGGTGTCCATTTATAACAAGATTCACACAACTTTTACTCAGGATTCACACACTTGTCAACTGAATCCACTTGAAAACATGAATCCTGGCTGAAAACTGTAAGAATCTTGTGTAAAAACATTAACAAATGGGATTCAACTGGACAAATGTGTGATAAATGCGTCCCATGTGAAAGTTGCATGAATCTTGTGCGAAAATACAGTGGGATTTAATTGGACAAATGCGTAAATCCTCTATGAAATTTGTTAGAATCTTGTTTGAAAAACAAAAAAAACTCTAGGGGTATTCTTAACTTTTTTTTTTTACAGGCAATTATTCCTGTGCTAAACTTTGCTTTGTCTTATGCCATAAATCATGTAGACTGTTCAAAGGAAAAATACCCAGTATATATGGAATGATAGTCACTTGATTATATCCGATACAACTACTCTCGCTCCGCTCATCCCAAAACAGTCACATTGCTGCTCCTGAATGAAGTCAGAAGACAGGAAGTGAATTGTTTCAAAATCTATGCATGAAATCAGACTTAATCCGAAAACCTTCAGAAAAATGACAAACTTGGTTGTTCAGTTGTATCAAATTGTTAATTCAACGTGCTCCTGTTCGAAAATATATGCATGAAAGGAAGACGTACTTTTAAGACCTTGTGGCTAATTACAGACTTGGTTCTTCAATTCTATCAAACTGTGACTTTTTTGTGCTCCTTGGAACAACTTAAAAAGAATAAAAACTCATAAAAAAGCGCTCATTTAAAGGAATACAATTTCAGTGATGCAATTTGATAAAATAATCCCTGAAATTCATAGAGTGTTGGAGACACCCATTAGAAATCGGTCTCCCGTCTGTGTAACAAATGCCACAACAGATTCATGTAACTGTCGGTAAGGTGTATATGAATCTGTTGCAGAATTTTGTCTGACATGATACTTACACGTGTGACACAATTTACTCCAACATAGAAGAGGTTTTATTTCTCTCCACTTTTGTATCACCAGGTTTTCTTGAATCTGTCACAGCCGTTGTGCCAAAATGTAAAAGTATTCCCTAAATTTGTTGTATGCAGCGGAATTAGCTGATGCATGGATTTCATGAATTTGACAATTATATGGTCATAACGCCAATAAAGTGTGGCATATGCTTTATGTAATCGCCCCCAAAGTGGTTTTAGGTCTGTAGTAGGCTTGATTTGCAGTTTGATAGATTACATTGCACTTACCCAGTCCTCCCACTTGCCATTAGGATTGTTTTTGACAATAGGTTCCAATCTCTGCCAAAGTGTCTCACAGGCATACTGGGTAAGAGAAAGAAAGGTAAAAGTTTAGATACATTTTATGTAGTAGGAACATAGGCAAGATGCAGGATGGGGCAAACCAATGGGACTGGTGCCCGCCCCGCCAATGCTAGGAACCACGGGCTGCCCTCTCAACCAGGGAGTCACTGGAATCTTGACAACATGCAACAAAACACAGAGCAGGCACCACCTCCCTAGTGCAGTATGTTTATTGATCAAATTATAAAATAAGAGTAAAAAAGGTTCTACTCACTACTCCTAAAGGAAACCAGGCATACCAATAACAGAGTCCGATGGTCCCAGAACGCTGTGTAGTGGTAAGTGCACCCCAATGGGGGGGGGGGCATGCTAATGTGTTTTGGGGTAACCAAACCCTTCCTCAGAGCAAGACTTCATTTTATGTAGTACATATGAGGAAGAGCTGCACTGCCTTTGACATATAGAATGGTTATGTTTAAATACTTTCAATGCTCATTCATTCTGAACTTTCCTCTCTATGATTCATATTAAACAGAAAAATGATATAAAGTAATTCTGAGAAACTAAATTAGAAAAGAGATATTAATGTAATTACAACTGTACAGATAATTCTGTGACTAGTAATTATAGATTACAATAGATCATGGCTCTTTATACTATGTGATAAAATACCGATTACATTTCCCAGTGTTTTAGTTCAGTGGAACGTTCTTCATGTTCATTAGGTTTGATCTATTTTTGGCTTCTGAACTTAAGGGATTCCTACCGCCCGACACCCAGGACATGAGGTTCTGGGCGGGCAGTAGTTTTGTACAAGCAGGACTAAATGTACAGTGCAGCCTGCTAGTCAGTCCTCCCCAACCCCCAAACCCC
>NW_017308031.1:80505-80901 GCF_000935625.1 Nanorana parkeri
ATCAGTAGGGGTTAACTGATATCAGGCGACTGCCTGCTGTTTACACTCTGCAGCCAGCACAAGATTCTGCAACAGGATGTAACACGATGTAAACAGAATCAGTATCTGATCTCGGTTATCAGCCTGAAAAATGGCCCATAATTGGTATCGGTTCTAAAAACCATATTGGTCGACACCTAATTTCACTTATACATTTCAAAAGATCACAGTAATGCAAATAATTGTATTAGTATGTGTTAATGTTTTTAAAATGTTGAATTGTTTGTAATTACATGTACACAGGGCAGCTATATTTGACAATTGTATCCTCATATCTCACAGCAAGTCTTCCAGATCGTATCTTTTGCACAGAAAATCCATTTTCTGCAGGCTTTAAATGTCATGAAACAAACATAA
>NW_017308031.1:81373-104655 GCF_000935625.1 Nanorana parkeri
TTAACCTCCCCCCCCCCCCCCCCCCCCCCCCCCCCCAAATGTGATATTTGCCTCCACTATAGGTCATACTAGACAACTTGCGGTAGTGGTTTTTACTCAAAGGAGGTCCTTACTACCCACACAGTAACAATATCATTACTTGCTGGAAGCAATGCATGATGGGATGTGTAGTCTTCAGAAGTTGAGATTGTATGACATCAAGTGGCAGGGAAAGACCCAAAGCACACTGGGAATCCAGAAAATAAGTGATAGACCGGCGGAAGGTAGCACTCTCTACATAAACAGGTTTTTTCCCCAAGTAATCTCTGATTGCATTATGAAAAACAACTCTAGTATGTATTCCTGTTACAATGCTGATGTTATAACAGGATAGTGTATGCTGGAACTTTATAACTCCTTCAACAATTTGCTCAGGGTTGTGTTCTACTGACATTGCCAGGTTTTACAACTTACTACAATTTAGATGATCTCCCTGTGTTTTCTACCTGATTAATTTTAGTATTTGTGTGTTTGTGTGACTGTACCACATTATCAGGTCTTGCAGACTTACATAAGCAGCTGTGGTCAAGTGATCACACAATTCCTTTTTAGATTAGATATAGTATCCTAGATGTCTTGTATAAGCAGCATAATTTGTGTTCTTAACACCTGTCCCAGACATCTAATCTTGTCCATCCATGTGACTGTGCTAAGGTTATGAATGACGCATTTAAAAGCCTCTCCTTGCCATGGTGGGACATACAGACTCAAGGATACCAATTTTAGATATATACATTGACTTCAAGAAGAGATCATGTATAGCGGGTCTTTAGTGAACTCTAAAGTCTAATGTGCATTTTAATTGTAAATATTAAAAATGAAAACCAAAATTGGTTTGAGTGCAAAATATGATCTCACCCATGGCAAAATGGTTAAGGGGAATGTATAACATTTTTTTATACATTTTTAATTTTGTTTAAGGCTAAAAACTAAATATTTAGCTAGGACACCAGGCGCTCCTAGCAATCATCCACCGGTGGCGTCATTTACCCCCTGGCTGCTGGTGGTTGGTTGCTGCTGATGGACGCCAGACTAGCAACTAACCTGCAGCAAAGGGGTTTGAATAATGACAGTGGCAGTCTGCTGTCTCTATAATGGATAATTAAATTCTGAATTTTTCCTCCTTTAAAGGAAATTTCCAGGAAAAATTATGAACCCTAGTAAAACAAGTTCAGTTTTATCTGCCTGTCTATACATTTCACATGGTTTATTTATTGCACAACACCCCACAATCATGTTGAACGCTTACCTTAACTGCCAGACCATAAACATCTGTTCCAATTGTTCCAGCAGTTGGAAGTGAATTTGGTACAACTTCTGTGCTGGTCCCAGAGATGTATATATGTGATAATGGTACCTTCAACTCTCTGCTCGCAATCTATGAAGGAACAAAAACTGATATTAACAATTTAAATGGCAAACTAAATCGATTATGATTTAGTCTCTTCAGAAAAGTTTTCAAAAATGAAAAAAATTATCCAACGGACAGTGCTGTGGAAAAGCTTTTGCCTTTTTCCAGTCTTGTGCAGTTGTGACATTAAATGTCTTGTATATTAATTCTAGTAGTAGAAAATATGGAACTAGAAAGAGAAAATAATTATTTCAGAACAATTTCCTTTCAGGAAAAATACGCATTCACAGATGTAAAAGAGTACTTGTGCCTTCACAGCTGCAGTATATTAAAGAGACATTACACTCAGGAATTAAATCTTAAAAATGTATTCAAGTACCTGAACTATTAACAAAAATGTATTTTATTTGAGTATCACTCAGCTGTAGACCCTCAAATCATCTCTGAATTGGTGCCGTCACTGTCCTTCCTTCTGGAGGGTGGCTCATTTTGTTCCCCATGGTCCCTGTGTGTGTTGTAAAGTACCCACCACTCCAAGTTCCCTCCCATGATGGACTACAATCTCAATACAAATTAGTAAACTAAATGTGAGATTGTAGTCCATCACAGGAGTGAGCTTGAAGTGGTGGCTACTTTACAACACACACATGGACCATGGGGAACAAAGGACAGTGTCAGCACCAATTCAGAGATGATTTGAGGATCTACAGCTGAGTGATGCACAAAGATGATACATTTTTGTTAATAGCTAGGATACTTGAATGCATTTTTAAGATTTACATCCTGAGTTTAATGTCACTTTAATATACACAGAAAATATTTAGTCACAATCACTGCAGCTGTGAAGGCACAAGCACTCTTTCACACAAATGTGCAAACAAGTTTTGCACATTTTTGCTGCATAACGTTTGCACTTTGATGATAAATTATGAACAGATGAGTAGTGAATCTCTCGCATACCTGCATGACCTTTGTGTTAAGACCCTGTCCCAGTTCTACTCCACCATGGCTGACAAGGACTTTCCCATCTCTGTAAATATGAACCGAAGCTGAAGCCTAAAGAACAAAACCAATGAAAAACAGCAAAATATATATAAGCAGCAATGGCATAATGAACAATTATCAGGCATGCTTACCAGTAGATTTCTTAAATATCTTACAAATCACATTATTACTTTAAAAATTGCATATTTTGTTCACATATTAATCAATGTAGCATGTGTGAAGACAGTAGGATAAACTATTGCACATGGCCTTATTGTGGCATCACACACACTGCATTCTCCACCATATGTGAGAAGTAGCTTTAAATGTTAGGAGCTTTAAAGTGGAAGCAAAGTCTGCCATCCCCTGTCAAAAAAATAAATAAATCACAGAATCCCCATTTAATTATTTCAGCTAATGCTTGCTAAAATACTTTAAAGACCTATATCTGTTCCCATACTTCATTTCCTGGTGTAGGCTGTTTTGCCCCCACTCTGAGGAAGTCAGCGCCATCTTTGCTGCGCCCCAGTGTTTACCTCTTTTTTTTTCCCAGCCAGATAGTGATAGTCAGCATCTATGCCTGAGACAGATGAGCATGTCATCACAACAGGGTGCTCTGATCATTTCGGCTCAGTCAGGATGATGAGAATGGGAGAGTGACTGGGCATGTGCAAATTAAGTCACTAGGAATAATAACGGAATGGCTCTGGGAAATGTCATTTGTGTATAATTGATTAATCTCCTCCAGACAGTAAACACAACTCGGTGCACACATGCACAACTACTGGCTGCTGCTGCTGAGACCTCCTCTCTCTTCCAGGTGGAACCCTGAACAGTGGCGGACCTAATAACCAAAGGGCCCTGGTGCAAGATTTTATCTTGGGGGGGGGGGGGGGGAGGGGGAACCGCCAATAGGTGAAGCATTCCAGCTCTTTCCCAGCTGTTCCAGGGCAGATCGGCATCGCAAATCGCATGTGCAGGAGAACAGATCTGCCCTGGAACAGCTAAACGGTTCATCTTGGTTCCATTTAGTTTTTGCACATCTTCAAGCAGCGCAAAAATACGGCTCCATACACAGCTATGTGTATGGAGCCATTTATTTGCATATGCTGCATATGGGGAAAAACGCTGTGCGCATCTATGCGCAGTGTATTATACGGCAGTGTGAATGAGGCCTTAGCCAGTACCTGTACCATAAGGGCTGTGCACAGCTGCACAATCAATGGGTGCTGGTCAACAACAAAACATGGACCCAGGGTTGCAGGCTTCATCCCACCCAAGCATCTACAAAGCCTCTGGGTTCCAGGACCCCAAACAGGGTTTACCAAAATTGGAAAAAAAAGTTTTTTCCCCATATGAAACATGCATCCTGGAGACCCTCAACCTGTATGGTGAGAACCCTGGGTGACAAGGCACAGCACTGTCACAATACACACACATACAGACCTGATGAAACATTTTGTCAACAAATCCAACTGTGAATTTTAGTGGTATAATAGCCATTCCTCTCTTCTTCCAGTAATTCTTCTTGTTCATGCTTTGCACTTCAATCTTTCTTTTGACATAAGAAGACCTCGCCATGCATTCATCCCAGCACCGCATCAGATTGGTGGCATCAAACTCTTGTTTATAATGTGTCCTAGAAATCCCTTTATACATGTTCACATGTCGGACCTGCAAAACATCACATGCAAAGTAGATCAGAGCCATTTGCTCACATTTGCATACACTGTCGACATTCATGCGCACAATAAAATAGAACCATAACCTAGTTTTCCTTATAGAAATGTTAGAGATCATCTTGTAACACTTATTTTTGTGTTTTGCGTCCTTTTAAAAACTGTTGTACAGATCTTTATTCATATTTAGTAAATTTTTGTGCTGTATCTGTGTTTTAGAAAACTATTACTATCAACGCATACCTTGGCTACAAGGCACAAGCTAGTCATTACTGAGCTGCTTGTTCAAAAAACAGCTTTAAAACAAGGATGTAATATAATAGGAGGGTTATTAAATATAAGAAAAAAAGTGTTCCCAGAGGGTGGTTGCAGAATCTGATTATATTTAAATGCTGGCACATACAAACAGCAGGATTGCAACTGTTACATGGATGCATTTCACAATGTTCGCAAGGTTTTTATTCATCAGGTCAATTCAGTAAGAAACCTCCTGGAACAATTTTCATATTGCTGCTTGTTTAGTAGCGTTAGAATCACAGAGAGAGAGTGATGCTGTGTGGATTCAGTATGGTTTCCTTGGCAGTAGCAGAACCTTTGAAGGTTTATGAGGACTAGTTTAGCAGAGTAATATGGGGACTAGTAAAGGAAAAATGGACACCAATATATACATGGGTAAACATTTGAAATGGCATTGAAAAAAGTATATGTAAAGGCAAGACTATTTTTAGCTTTGGATAGCATAATGAAGGGTTGGCTCCCCTCTAGCGCTGGCCATACATCTATAGATTATCTGCAGAATTTCTATGGTCAGATAGAAAACGTGCAACAGATTCCTCCATCTACGCTAAACTGTGTGGATGGATTAATCTCCCACTGGGCCAAGCTTCATTATCTTGCTAGTCGGCCTGGCTGGCTCTCAATATACCTGAACAATGCCTACATCCAATCAGATTGTCCATGTATTTTGAAGGCCAGCGGGGCCACCTAGCAAGATACTGAAGCTTGGCCCAGGTGGAGATTACTCCATCCACACATAAAAGTGTATGGTCAGCTTTAGGCTGTCACGGAAACAGGTGGCTTATTGGAGTTTTCCATGCTGACAACTAGTGTATTTTGAATTTCTTATCATTTTCTGTCCTGGTGGCAAAGAGAGGATGCATCTCCCCAGAGGGGACACAAACCCATACCCTTCCCCTGAACTATCCAAAACGAAAGCCCCCAAAAATTGACTTTGTATATACTTTAATATGTCGAACGGCATACATACTTCCTGAGATTTTTACAATGGAAAAAAATGAAATCTTTTAATGCAGAAACATTTAGGCAATGGACACATCATCGCCAGACCCTGGCCCCCCCGACAATGGTGAATTAAAGTGCAAGAATTGTCACTTAAACCAACTGGGGCTTTTTTTGAATCACTACATTTCCTTTGTGTTAGCATCTTATCAGTGTTATATGCTGATGGATATTTAGTCTGATATAAAACTGTGGTAGTTAAAAAGTCAAATTATTACTAGAGATATCTATACCAGAGCGAAGAGAGAAACATTTAAGGAAGAACAAGCGACAGAATGATTTAATACTAAAAGAGGGACATTTCCTGCAAAAAAAGGACAATTGGGAGCAGCCATTTGCATACATCATACATGCCAAAAAAGATTATGGCAATGGCTGCACAATTTGCTGGGCTTGACACCTTAAAAATCCAATATATATATATATATATATAGATCTATATATATATATAGCTGGATAAAAAAAAAAAGTGAAAACTGATATGAGGAATAGAAGCACCAGTGTTCTTTTACCTGATCAGGAGGTAAGCCACATTTTACAGCTATAGCATCCATTATGGTCTCAGTAACCAGTCCAGTCTGAGGAAAGCCAAAGCCTCTAAAAGCAGTATTAGAGGGCAGGTTGGTCTTACAAGCCTTGGCACGACAGTGGAGGTTAGGGAAGTAATATGCATTATCCATCTTCAGAAGGGCCACTATAAGTACCTAACAAGAAAGTAATGAAATCAGATTACAAATTGGTCATACAAATTCAATTAAAAAATCATGCAGCTAATTTCAGAGCGCTTCCCCTCCCATAAGGAAGACAAGGCTTGACAAAGAAGCAGTAACTGCAAAACATGTCGCCGAGCAACAGGACTGAGAAGCAGACAAGTACCCCAACTCAAAGCCTATAGACGTAATACAGGACGCCACTCAATGAACGACTGAATGGGTGCCTGTCTCATATTCTTCTCGATGAACAATATTCCAGAAAAATGTGGTCACCCTCGATTCAAAATTCCAGGCAAATCTTTCTTTCCAGTATTTGATAGAGTAGGATAAGATAGATTGCTTGTCCCAGTGACACAATAGGAAGCAAGAAGAAAACCTCAAAAAAAAAAAGGAGAGCTAAATCCCACTTTTGAAAAATGGCACTGGAACAGGTGCCTAAATTAGATTTCCAGCCCCCTCCTGTTCTGGTAACGACTTAAAAACATTTTTTATTTCCTTTCAATTTTTGTTCCAGTTACAAAGGCTACTAGGACAGGAAGTAAGAGTCAGTCTCTGCAATGGACAAACATGGTCAATGTACAATTTCAGCCCCCACTTTTGGGATAATTTTCCCTTAATTTGTGATCAAGGGAAAAGATGAGAAGTTAAATCTCTCAAGCAGGGCTATAAAAAAGCAATATAAGCTGACATCCATTCTAAATCTTTCCCACTCAACCCAAAAGCTAGGAAAATTCCTACAATCCTGTCTGCCCTTTTCCCACCTTTATTGTTCCCACCTCTTTTCATATCTCTATAGGTTGAACTCGATGGACAAGTGTCTTTTTTCAACCTGACTAACTATGTAACTCTTCTGTTCTTTTAATTTTATTTCCTCACTCTTCTTAGTGTTTCTCTTCTTCTGTGCGCTTATTCCCTTACTTTTCCCCTCAGGTTTTTTAATTTCTAGTAGGGTTTCCAAAATTGAGTTTTCAGAGGCTTGTTACTTTTCTACTTTATCTAGACCTAATCCTTTGCACAAACCAGCAGCTGAAGCCCGATTTGTACCAGGAATTATTTTACTTCTAAATCCAATAATGTTCCCACATCCACCATCAATTCCCCTCCTGCCATTGGTGCCTTGATGAAGGGGGCATTTGACAGCCCGTGAAACACGGTTGCTTACTCTTGTATTATGGTACAATGGGCTCCACAACCAATGGTGTGGCACTCCAACTTCTACAAGCCTGGGGCCCGTCCAGGGTACCCCTTTTAAGGCCCTTTCCTGTCTGATGAAGACTGCAATGATTTATATGCCAGCTCTTTTCATTTCATTCCACACTGCAAAACTAAACTGTGTTCAGATCCAGTTAAAACAGAGAAATGTCAACTATAATATCAAATTAACAGATGTTTAAATCTAGAAAGCACAAATCTCTGTCCTTGCCAACTAATACCTCCAGAATAATAAACTCACTCCTTACACAATTTGTATTTTGGCATAGCACATGACTTGCAGAACATTAACAGAATGAAAACTGAAATTTGCAAATAAAAAGGTAAAAAAAAATAAAAATGATCCTACCAAAATGGACTCATCAGGAGTGCATCCAGCATTGGCATAAAAAGACACTTCGGCTCCCACTATTCTACCGTCACTCATACATCCCACCTATTACAGGAAAAAGTGTTAGAAAGTGTTTCCCTTAATTCCATAATGTACAAAGATCCTATTTCTTTATTTCCTATAACACACTTTGTAAATGCCCTTAAATGGATGGCGACCAGCAGTCATCAACATGTCTTCATTTCGCTCCAGAACACAACGAATAGGCCTTTTGGTCCTGCATGAAACCATAGAATTTACATTCAATTGTTCTTTCATTTTTGCCACAAGAAAAATATATTTTAAAAAGTAGTATAATTAAAGACATGTAAAACTATAAGCTCCAAACTACAAAAGATCACTGAAATATGTATATAAATACGCACTTTTGGGCAGCTACTGCTGCTGCACATGCAAAGATGCCTGGCTTTGTAATCTTTCCTCCAAATGCTCCCCCAACTCTCTTCACTTTGGATACAATCCTGTTAGATGGAACATCAAGGACAGCAGCCACTGAAAGCTGGAAAAGAAGCCACATTAGTCAAATTGAGAATGTTCCCAAGAAGATAAAGGCTTTAACCGAACCAGGATTACAGTATATTATATTATAAATAGGCTAATAGGTAATAGGAATTGCTCATCACTTCCATGTTTCAGAGAACAGCAGCTTTTCAGAATTTGATGTAAAGCGAAAAATGTTACAACCTTATGGGGCCAAAAATATGTCTACTACCAGATGCTAAAAAAACCCCACCAAAATCATTATTGCAAGTCTACAGACACAAGTTCCTTAGTATTGGAAAGTTACAAAGCAGATTAGCAATGAATATTGTAGATAGAACAATTAAGATACTAACCTGTGCAGTTGTGGGATCCTGTGAGGATATGTATATGTCAAACTCATTATCCTCTCCCTTTGGCACAACAAGAACAGAATTGGTTTCCATATAGAACTGTTCCTGACCACCAATATGAATCTCCCCTATAAAATAATAATAAAAAGTTTACTTGCATCATTATTATAATAACTGCATACATCAATACACTCCTGAATAGCCGATTCACTTTTGGTATTCCATATCAGAGTTTTATTGCTGAAATAGCATGGCTAAGTAGAGGTATCTTAAGAATATTGAAAGGCCCAATATTTTTCCCAGTTATGGATCCTGCCAATTATTTTGTTTATTTTAAATTTTTTATTTATTGTAAGAAAGAATATTGTGTTGAAGATCAACACCAGCCAAAATGTTTTGCTGTTTGTGTCTCTTGGAGATTCACTAGCAATTTCTGGCTTGGCACTATCAGTCAGCAATCATCTGGTGAGATCTGTCTCCGTAACAGGAGTGGAGGGGACATCTTCCAGATTTCCTCTCATATTGGGGGGAGACTGCCCCTTTCTGTTGTGCTTCCATCCAGTGAGGAATAATCTTCTTGACAGGGATACAGAAAGCAATAAAGACCAGGTGTAGATTTTAACTTCCCCATTCTATCCTAACTTAGAAAGAAATTTTAAAAAATCCACTTCAATGTAACAGGATTTTTGTACTCTGTACTGTAAAATAATTTTCCTGGAACATCTCCATTTTAGCACAACAGGGTGTGGCTCCACCCATGTGACCCCTAAAGACAGGCCTAAATGCCTTTTTTGTCCATTGTGATCTTGGATGACTCGTTGGGTTCTTCCTTTTATGAGCTCCTTTTGGCTTTCATCTTTTATTCATTAATTTTCATACCATGGGGCAATGGGGGACTTTTGGGTCTCTCTCTCTATTTCTGCCCCTCTGTTTAGGGGGCAAATACTGTGCCCCAGCTGATCCTGTTCCCTCTCTGTCTGCCCCGTTGCAGTAGGGTTTGGCTGGATGCTTCAGATGACGAAGTGGAAGTGACATCATTCACCAGGCAGCATGGGCATATTAGGCATTAGGCTTTAAGACATTCTTTTGGTAGGAGCATGGAATATGTACAACTTCCCACCCAATGGATGACGTCCATGCTTTAAATGTGCCCTGCGATCCTAGCAAAAAAGGTAAGCTCCTGGAGCTTAGTCTCGGCATGCTCACACAGCAAGTCTTGAAAGACAGAGCAAGCACTGAGGCAATGCCAATGGCTTTGTGCCTGGAAAACACAACTTGTTACCAGAACAGGATCTGGAAAGCACCTTATGCAGAGCAAAGTGCCCAAAGGTTACTTTCAGGCGAGTCCCTCAATGCCTAGCTTAGCGAGATCTGGATGTGATACTCCAAACACCAGGTTGAGGACAGCCACACAGTGGATAGCTGCAATGAAGGGACTAGCTCTAGCAGCAATGTTGAAGCATCTTGATTGAAGAGTCTTGATTCAATGATACTCAGGGGGGGAAAAATGAGGCATGCTAAAAGAAAAAAGATGTTTTTGTGTGTTGCCAGTTTCCAATCCTCCTGTAGGCGGCAGTATAAACCGAAGGTGTAAGACTTCCCATGTCCCTCAATAGATGAGAGTTCTCTACTATGCCAACAGCTCACATCATTTACACATCACAAGTCAGTTACACATTTCTATACATAAATATATTATGTTTTGTTCAGCTTTATGTGAAAATTTTTATTTTTAAAGATGGTTAGAAATTAATGGCTCTAAAGGTTAGAGGATTCAAATGGGCTTTATTTAGCTAAACCCAAGAACAAAAAACTTTAAGTTAAAATGCAGGTTACCAGTCCTTTGACATAATGGGGGTGATTTACTAACCTAAACACACGCACGCACTAGGTGCGTGTGATTTTTACACAGCAAAACGTATTTATCAACCAAAAAGTCTCTAAAAGCATATTTCCACTAATGCCATATATGGAAAAATCATGCACATGATGCATATATAATGCTACTTCACAGTTTAGACAAAAATGGTTAGCTCATGCATTTACATTCCTGCATTCATCAACGCAAGCAACACAACATAGAGCTAATTTACACAAGATCACCTTGCAAATTCATGCAGGGCTTTGCACAACACACCTGCTGGGTGTGTACACACTACAAAGGTGTTTAGATTCCACCCATAGATCATGCTGGGAGGGAACACACTACAGAGGTGTATACATGTTCGTGGTGTGTTTATAAGGTTAGTAAATCAACCCCAATGGCTGCATTAATGTTTTCTTTCCTAAGCCAAGTACATTTTCTGCAACTTAGGAAGATACCTGCTCATGCTGATAGAGATCCAGTATTTTTGTAACTTCTTGTGTATGAAACTGAAATCTCAAAACAATTTTAACCTTTTCCAGCTATACTCTATGAACTATGAAATGCCTCCTCCCAATGTAATTTTTTGTAGTTCATAAGCCTAGGGTGACAACGCTACTCTTCCATTGATATAGCCCAGCGAGTTGTCAACCATGGACAGAAAAAAGTGTTATTGGCAAGATCACCTGTGACATTAAGAACAAAAAAGGAAATGCAGGCACCACATACCGTAGGAGGAATGGTAAGCTGCAGTATATTACATATTTGGTTTTGGGTTTAGATATACTTTAATATGTAATATACTTTAGATATACTTTAATTATGTAATACATACCCTTAATGATATGGTCAGCCTTTTTAAAGGCATCTTCTACATTTCCATGTAGAATTTGTTTATCTGGTTGAAAAAAGGAGTTGTGCTTAATAGCATCCTATAAATGAAGCAAAATATAGAGTTATACAATAGCATAATCTTCCCGGCTTTAACATTAAATGCTAATGTGATACAATTATTTTTAGAATTAGGTGCATACACATTGTGGCTTCACTTACATTATTATCTTGTTTTAACAACTACAAAGTTTACAATATATAGTTACATAGTATTTGGGGTTGAATAAAGACATACGTCCATCAAGTCCAACCCATATGATGTAGTACCTGACACCATTGTTATAAATATTTGTAGGTTGCAATGTTGCTAGCTAATAAAAGGCTTACGAGTGCAGTTTACATCAGTTGAATTTTGCTAATAGGTCTAGTATTCTGTAAGGCCTAAAATATTTTCAAAACACAACAAATAACTAAAGAAGGTAATTAAGAACTAAGGGCATTAAACGCAGCTTGCATCAAGAAAATATGAACACTGCCATTGCTGAACTCTTTTTTTCAATTTGCTAGTTGCTCTTTCCTGGGCTTGAATAATTTTGTTTCACTGTCCTGCAAGCAATATCAAATTCTGGACTTATTAGTTGCATGCCTGTTCCTGGTCAATAAAGCACTGAGAGACAACCGGGCAACTAGCGTTATCAGAAGCAGAGATTGGCAACCTTCTCTCAGTACAGATTTCCTTAATACTGTTCTTTTGGCTCACATTTCAAGTAATAAACATACCTTCCCTGGCATATAAAACAGATCCACCCACAATGCAATCTGGAACTGCTCTTCTGAGGCTGTTATTACCTACATTCTTGGTGCTAAACCTGTTGCACTTTGGCACTTATTGTGTCATCCACAACACCCCTGCAGACAGAAGTCTGTGTTTTCCTTACTTAGGTGCTTACTGAAGACAGTGAAGGAAAATTATTATAATCGTAAAATTACCATAGCATCATAGTTAAATGGTTTTGTCCATTTTTCTCACACTATTCTATTTTTTTCTGTTATCCAATACTTTTCTCTTTTTATACTTTGTTTCCTCTGATCTACTTTTAATCTGGATCTTGCCGAGAGAAAAATCAAATGTGAACAAGTAAATGTAAGGGGGCTGTAGGGAGCCCAAATGTGGAAGCATTGATTTGGGGGTTGTAATAGCTTGGGTCTCTAGTCTCATGTAAAGTGACTCAAGTCTGACTGCCTCCTGAAGCATTTTGCCAGTCTATAAATGCCTCCTGTAGCAGCTCTCCAGTCTTCAACAATTTTTCCAGCATAACAAATGATTATCCGCGCTATAGTGCTCTGCCCCAATCTCCTCAAAAACACCCTATTGACAGCTGCAGAGATAGAGAGAAGCTATATAAACTTCTCCCACAATATATTAAACAAAAGACACTGCGCTATCTTTAATATTATAAAACTCTAAGTGCATATACTTAGTGACAATTATACAACATGTTCACTCCAACTTATATATAGTCCATATAAAAATATTCCCAAAGTTGATGTGATTAAAAATAAATGTGATGAAATCCTTGTGTTCACTTTCTTTACATCAGTGAGTCAAATAATCATTGTATATAAAGTTCCACAATCACTCGTGACTTCTGTAATAAGTGAAAATATAATTTTTCCAGCATGTTCGGAATCTCTGAAAATCTGTTGTAGCATGCCTTTAGTCTTTAACCATCTCCTGTCTTATGTCTGCAGTCTTTCAGAGTTCTGTAGTTACATTTAAAGAATATTATGTGTGACCCTTTGGTAATGTCAGGGGCTGCACTTGAGGCTCCCTATATCAAGTGAATTGACCACCACTGACCTAAATAAAATACCAGCAAAGAACATAATGTCCTTTGTATTAAAAAGGCTGCAACTGTAGAGATGTCCACAAGATGTCACTATAATCTAAAATTAAAATTGGGGAACCGGCCTTCATAACATGTTAGAAAGAGGTTCTTCATTCTAGTCAACACTGGTACAGTTAGAATACTACTGTTCAGTAATGGTGTAAACAGCATATAGTTAATAAATGTTGAAAAGTATAAAATGCCTTTTAGCTGTTATTTTAGGTTTTGTGAACATTAATTCATAAAAATCTTGTCCAATTGAATTTATAATTTAAAGAGTTTTAGTGTAATATGCCGACATACTGTATTTGTGTTCTGTAAACTGTATTACCTCCTCGGGTATTTCCTCGGAAATACCCACTATCATTCTTGGTGACTTTAACATTGCCACTAACATTAACACCCCAGCCTCTGCTCAATTTCTTAACCTAACCTCTTCTTTTGATCTAACACAATGGTCAAACACTCCTACTCACTCTGATGGTAACATACTAGATCTTGTTTTCTCCCACCTATGCACTACTTGCAACCTCTCCAACACCCCTTTCCCCCTCTCAGACACTGATATAACACCTCAAAACACACTTTTCACTTACAACTCTTTTTATTAGAGTGGACTCTCCCTCTGTAACGAGTCCTGGGTGGGAAGTTTCACTTCAGTCTTTCTGCAGGGACGGCCGCTCTGCGTTCCACGGTGGAGCGCGGAAGCCGCTTGACTTCCTGATTGCGAGGTGAGCGGCCTGTGTTCCACGGTGGAACGCGGAAGTCGTTCGTTCCGGCCACCGGCTCCTCCCACTTCCTGGGGGTATTTAAAGGCTCAGCTGAGGCAACAATTGGGTTCAGAAGTGCCTGTTGTCTCATGAGCCAAGGATCCATCTCCCCAGTACTGCCGGTGTCGGACCACTCCTCATCCAGCCTTAGGAATCACTGCAACCACTGCCAGAACCTAAATCGCAAGTACTGCTCCTGTTGGAGCCCTAAACTTTGACATTCTGAATTACAACCTCTTAAAGTGGTATAGACTGTCTCAAGGATTTCTATCATTTGTGTGCTGGGGTTCTTCCTGCAACACTACCTGTATATAAGTGGGCCACTGTTCATTGTTGCCAATCCTTATCCAAGTTTTCAATTGATACTTTAAGCTATGAAGTAATAGCCTATCCCGCTCTCCTTTTAGTTGGTTATACGGCTGTGATGCAAGAATCTCAAACTCCCCGCTAAATACGGGGAGTGACGCCTGAGATTCAAGCCTGATAAGCCGTCTCCTCATACGTCACCTATTGCATACCTTCCGCAGTTGAGATCCAAGCAGTTGTAGTCACAGCAGGCGTGACACCCTCCCAAATCCATTTATAACTGGAAGCTGTGTTAAAGCAGACAGTTTGGGCTAGGAGCTCAGAGTTTAAAGACTACTCTGGAGATCTATGGTATGGGATGCTCATAACTAGGGATGCACCAATAATGATACTAGTATCAGTGCCGATGCAGAGTATTTGGGCTAGTACTCGTCCAAATGCTCAGATGCCTAGCCCGATACTTCCAGTATCAGGAAGCGCATCATTACACGCTGCCCGGCTTCCTTAATGGCCAGGAAGGCGGCTCCATGCTCCCTTGTCACGAAAGAGCATGTAGCCGGTTTCCGGGCCAATCTGGAAGCCGGGCAGCTTGTAATGATGCCTGGCTTCCTGATTGGCCAGCTTCCCAACCAATCAGGAAGCCGGGCGCCGTGTAATGGCCAGGAAGCTGGCTTCATGCTCCCTCGTCACCTCATGATGAGGGAGCATGGAGCCAGCTTCCCGGCCAATCAGGAAGCCGGGCGTCGCGTCATTACACATAGTGACGAGAAGCATGGGGACGGCTTCCTGGCTAATTGGGAAGCTGGATGGCGAGTTTTTACACGCCGCCTGCTTTCCCGGCTAATCAATCCTGATTGGGACTTCCGGTACTCGGTATCAGCGAGTACCGGAAAAAAAAAAAATATTGGTACTTGTACTGAAATACCGATATCAGTGCATACCTACTCATAACACACCATCACCAAACCCAAATGGCAAAGTGGCTATTACTTAATGACCTTCGTATGTTCCAAGTTCTGCATAATTGCCGACTACCTTTCAGATAGTTACCCTGATTAACTAAAGTAGAGCATGTGAAAAAGTGAAAATTCACACTGTAGATAATATCCAAATCACGTGCATGGAAAATTTAGAATAAAAACCCACAAAAAAATACCACAGGATTTTTGCTTGCACGTGATTGGATGATTAAAGCCAGCACAACCTTACATTATTCACTAAGCACAATGAAAAATGTACTTGCCAAAAGAGGAAATTCACATGGACTGGGTATTCTTTGCATAGTGTTTGCTTAGCATCACCTCATTCACTGAGATCAGTAAAATTTCACTTTCTAATATGAAAATTGCTTTTAAAAGTAAAACTATTTTTTACTACTTTTTAGGCTGTTTGGTAGAAATTTACTATTTATTATTTTCATTGTATTGTATTGCATAGTAAGTAGGTCTGAGGTTTTCCATTCGGTTATTATATTCTTCCTTTTCTAGAAAAAGATATACAGTAGTGTACCAATGAGATTGTAGTTGTACTGTCCCATATAAAAACCAATTAATTCCATTCTGAGTTTGAGATTTTGGGACATAACCAGGAGTTATAATCTTTTGTATCAGAGTACAGAATTACTACTAAGAGGATATACACTGTATTACAAAAAGTATTAGGATGCCTGCCTTTACATGCACATGAACTTAAATGGCATCCCAATATTAGCCCATAGAGTTCAATATTGAGTTGGCCCACGCTTTGCCGCTATAACAGCTTCAACTCTTCTGGGAAGGCGTCCACAAGGTTTAGGAGTGTGTCTATGGGAATGTTTGACTATTCTTCTAGAAGCGCATTTGTGAGGTCAGGTACTGATGTTGGGGGAGAAGGCCGGGCTCGCAGACTCCGCTCTAATTCATCCCAAAGATGTTCTGTCGGACTCTGTGCTGGCCAGTCAAGTTCCTCCACCCCAAACTTGCTCATCCTTGCTCATCCATGTTTTTATGGACCTTGCTTTGTGCACTGGTGTGCAGTCATGTTGGAACAGGAAGGGGCTGTCCCCAAACTGTTCCCACAAAGTTGGGAGCATGAAATTGTCCAAAACGCCTTGGTACGCTGATGCCTTAAGAGTTCTCTTCACTGGAACTAAGGGGCCAAGCCCAACCCCTGAAAAACAACCCCACACCATAATCCCCCCTCCACCAAACTTTACACTTGGCACAATGCAGTCAGGCAAGTACTGTTGTCCTGAAAACCGCCAAACCCAGACACGTCCATCGGATTGCCAGACAGAGAAGCATGATTCGTCACTCCAGAGAACACGTCTCCACTTCTCTAGAGTCCAGTGGCGGCGTGCTTTACACCACTGCATCTGACGCTTTGCATTGCACTTGGTGGTGTAAGGCTTGGATGCAGCTGCTCGGCCATGGAAACCCATTACATGAAGCTCTCTATGCTGTGTTGTTGTGCCAATATGAAGGCCACACAAAGTTTGGAGGTCTGTAGCTATTGACTCTGCAGACAGTTGGTGACTTCTGCGCACTGTGCGCTTCAGGATGCCCTGATCACGCTCTGTCATTTTACGTGGCCTACCACTTTGTGGCTGAGTTGCTGTTGTTCCCAGTTCCTTCCACTTTGTTATAATACCACTAACAGTTGACCATGGAATATTTAGTAGCAAGGACATTTCATGGAACACCTGAATCCAATGATTTGGAGGTTGTGTCCCAATACTTTTGGCAATATAGTGTACATTAGGTGTACAGGTATTGCTAGATGCCACCCCAGTCGGGTTTGTGCAAGTTAAGTTTGGTTAATGTACCAATATCTGGTACATTAACCAAACTTAACTTGTAAAAACTGGACAAGCCAAAAGCCATTTTGCGCAGATTTTTCAATCATCTGGATTCTACCATCAGAGGGGCTGAGCCAAACTGGGCATTAAAGCAATGGCTGTAACTATAAGAATATAGTTATAGTATATCAATTCCTTTGGTTATCCAGGACACTGGTCCTGGCAGTGAGGACAGTTCTGGAGATTGATTTCTCTCCACAAAGGTGTGTGGGGGCACCACTGGCTAGGAAACCTTTTATACCTTAGACCACACTTAAGAGTTGTTTTCATGGATGGGGACAAGGGAGCTTCATATATGTTGCCAAACATGCAACTTCAGGATCAAGGGATCTTTGTTCAGATCTAGATTTACCCAGCAATTAACTGTAACAATTTTACTGCTGGGAAAGTACTTAAAGGGAACTTGGCTGCATACATTTTTTTGGGTAGTCACTTATACATTGGAACAAAACAGTCTTCCTGTAGAGCTCATTCACATTTTAATCTGCATGACTGCATGCCCTGCCATGCCTTGTTTTGCTGGAGGATCCAATGCAACATAATTGATTGGCACCAGGCAAGACAACAAGTGAAAATGCACCATGCAGGGCTTTGTAGGGCCAATGTATTGTGGCACAGTAAGGTAATAGAAAACAAAATCCTCTAGAAAAATATACATTTTAATTTGACCATGTAGCTTGCCATTGTTGCAAAACATGCATAATGTTTGGAAATGTGGATGGACTAAAGTCTCTTAAGACTCTTTAAACAAAATACCTCGACAGAGAGAATGGGCTTCAGATCATTGTAAGTTATCTTCACTTTAGCCACGGCTCTTCTTGCATGTTCTGGAGTGTCAGCTACAATTGCACAGATTATTTGCCCTACACACAGTACCTGCAAACCAATGAAAGATAAGTAGAAAAAAAAAGCCAAATATATTTTATTATTTCATCTACTTATAACAAATACATTTTTTAAATCACTGATGAACCGTTTCAGAAACATAACCATATGATCCTGTGTATTGGTTTACCATTTTAATAAAATTGTAAAAAGGTAATATTTGTAAGTATATAACACCATGGATTTTTACGCATCGGCTTATCAAATTCCATACAGCACAATACCCATTACGAACAAGTTTAATATGGTATACAAAAAAACAGTTGGTAACCTCATTGAAGCTTAGTCAAAGAAAGTCTGTCAGATGGCTAGAAAAAATTTGGCTGATAACACTTTGCTTTTCTTTTTATAAAGAGAAAAACTGCAGAGCTGAAGGTTCCAGGACACATTCTTGTATTCATGCGTGCCAGACTACTGAGTTATGGGTATTGCAAACTTGAAAGTTTCAGAAGAAAAATAATGATTATTAATGATCAGTATCAATCACCCTCATCCTTGGTCACAAAACAGATCCATATAGAGTGTATGAGCGAGAAGATGATACGAGATTGTTTATTAAATATAAAAATGATACATTTAGCAGGAATTAGCCTTTAATTAAACTGTCCTGAGGAAGTATAGAGGCTGCCATTGTTGAATGCTTTAAAATAAAGTAACTGGTTTGAAAGAAGTGTGCAGATTAGAAGCTCCCAGTTCAACCAGACTTTTGTTTCCCCCAGGTCAATGGCTCAAAATATTGAAGTCAAAGACAGCCAGTTTCCTAAAACAGATTAAATTATGTATTCACTAGCCATCGACTAAACCCAGAGTATTTGAGTATGGTATTATACAGGCAAATCTAGTATTTACTGTATATGTGTAAAACATTTTACGAAAACTTTGATTCTGAATACGATTTACGATTGTATTCCATTTTACTTATACCAGTTAATATGATTCAGACTTGCTTAAAAGTAAAACCAACGATTATGTGTATAATATATATGTTGGTAAGATGGAAAACAATTTCAATCATTACAAGTTATACCTCCTCCTCTGAAAATAAAGGTCCTTGTCCAGAAACTTCATTTATTCCGGGGACATCCTTTGCTCTTATTATATCCACCACTCCACGAACTTTGAGGGCATCAGAAAAATCCAGTGACCTGTAAAAAGTACGAAAACTGGAGTTTAGTATAAATCTTAGTGCCTATGGGATTAAATGGAATGAGGAATCCAGACTAGTTTTTCCACAACATTTTTCTGTACCACTGTCATGAGCTTTTTCATGTCCAAACAATTAAATACAACAAACGGCTAGAGCGCACTCACTGCTGGGTAAAGACCTTTATAGGCTATAAAAACGTGTGCTATAAAAACGTGTGCAAAAGGGGTACAGTGTGCAGGCTCTGACAAAAACAGGGAGAGGAACCCTGTGAATATACAAATACAATCACACAATGAAATAGCGCCACTACTGTAGAGAAAACACTCACGTTACTGTTGTCTCAGACTGTTCTTCTGCATATCCTCTCGGCTTCGTAAGAGCAGCTGACACGCGATATGCTGACAACAGTAACGTGAGTGTTTTCTCTACAGTAGTGGCGCTATTTCATTGTGTGATTGTATTCATGTCCAAACACAACAACTAATTGTAAAAGTTACAGTGGGACTTTTGCAAGACAAAAGGCAATTGGTTTTGGGTCAATTTTATTCTCCAAGTTTTTAAATGGTTTTATGCATGGATTAGCTAATTAGGCAACATACCTAATAAAGCTTGCTTTGCAGCACCCTTTGATTATGACTGCATACCGAGTCCTCTGATGAAAGGAGGAGTCATTGGAAAAAGTTTCCCAAGAGTTGATCTCCTTTTGTTTTGCAGTAATAGAAGGTTCTGTCAGTGTACCAGTGATTTAGATCATTGAGCTGAGAGGACATTGACAATTACAACTGATTTGTATCATACATGGAGCAGGTGTACAAATCAGGGACAGCAAATATTTACTCAGATCAGGGACAGCAAATATTACAAATCAGGGACAGCAAATATTTACTCAGAGCAGAAAAATGATGTAGAACCCAGCAAAGAAACTGCTGCTCTGCACACATGCTCCCACATCCAGTTGACCGTGATAAGGCTTAATGGACAACTGTGCTTGCAGAGCATTCAGAGCAGAATCTTCCAGCTATTACCAAAGCAGCTGCTTCTTGTTTACAAGAGCCTCTGACAGCAAAGGGAGGGAGCACCCATACTATGCATATGCTCCCTTATGAGTCCTTATTCCTAACTAAATTAAAGGTAAAAGATATGCTTGAATCATTTGAGCCTAAAATCTAGAAGAATAACTTGGGACAGTCTCCCTAAAGTAGTGAAACTACTTTCCCATGTATTAATTTCCTTAAAACACAGATCTTGCTTTAACATTTTTGCTGTAACCTTTAAATTGATAGCTCCCTGAAAATAGTATCTGAAAGACTAAATAAAATCTCACTTGACTACTTGCGAAAACATTTTTACTTACGCAATCTTGGCATGAGCCTTTTTGCTAGTGACAAAAGCGATGAAAAGTTCTTGGTCCACAGGTGGCATGTCATCCACATACACTGCCTCGCCCGTGGCTTGCTTTATGGCAGACTGGTTCTCTATTGGACGGCCAACAGGGTCTTTAACTGGCTGATTGGAGTTTACTTCCTGAGCCAAATATAAATAATGTTAAAGAATCATGTAAACTAAAAGGACACCACAGTTACACTGGAATTACATTTTTGAAACATCTTCCCAGTCACTAAAATGCAGCAGCGTTCTTGAAGTACCTCTACATGGGAACATTTTTAAATCCTCTTAGGCCATCTTAGAGAGGAACTTTACCCTTATCCATACCTTTCAGATGACCCAGAACATGGGTCTATATTGAATTTCGTATTCTGCAGGAATCCATCCTAGTGTGATTGGCATGAGGGGCCCAATTGAATGTACTGTGCTGGTGGTTATGTGAAGGGGGAGAGGAAGACAGGTACATGTGGTTGTCAGAAAGTGTAAAATACAGGATTTGCTCCAAGTAGGCCAAGAAAGGCCCCTGGTTTGCAGAATTGTAGTTACAGTATATTCTGCTGGACCACACAGCCCCATGTGTGAAACTGGAGGGAAAAAAATTGCAATCAGGTGGTGAATGCATTGTCATTGGAATCTAGGAGTCAGGCACAAGTGAATAATCTTGTGGTTGCCAGGGGTGTGTGCGGTTTTCCAGCTTTTCCCATTGTTTACAGTACTCCGACTCTTGGTCAAACACAGGACCCACCTTTTATAGCAGCTGTGTCAATAAGAATCAATACTCTGACCTTTTGACATAGTTTGCCTAAAGTATTTATGGTACTGTGCTGCTATCTAGAATTTGCAGGCAGAAATGCTTCCCTCATAGAAATTGTCACCCATATTGGAATTGGTACAAATGTTCCAAGATAAAGAGGATTGCAATTTAAGGGGATTAACATTGACAACATTGAAGGTCCACTACAAGAGAGAACAAGACTGTTAGGCCTCATTCACACACAACGCAAGCAAAATTGTATATTGCGTATATACGCGTCTATGCGCGTATATACGAGCATCTATGCGCGTATATGCAATCCCAGAATGCATCACTCGTAATGGAATTTTTAATGTGCTGTACGCATGTACGTGCGTATACTCGCGTATATACAGAAATACGCTGCCCGGACGCATCTCTGTTCCATTCTGTTTTTGCGCATATATGCGCTAGGCAAATATACGGCTCCATACGCGGCTATGTGTATGAAGCCATTTATTTGCATATGTTACATATGGTACAATACACGCATATATGCGTGGCAGTGTGAATGAGGCCTTAAGGTCAAGAACTTTTTTTTTCTCCCCGAAGTCCTGTTTACCGAGAACTTTACTAAGTTTATTTATCTAATGGAAGTTAAGTGACTTAGTTTATCCCTATCGCATTTGCTAGAAAAGGATCAATAGCATGTGTGTTAGGCTGGGCACACACCTTACAACCATCGCAAGACTTTTGTCTTGCGATGGTTGTAAGGTACTTTAAAAAACGTACGATCTGCCTATGTTGCATAGGCAGATCATACTTGCGATGATCGCAAGCCACGCAGGCTTCCGATGACCGCAATGCCGAACGGGCAGTGTGCGCTTGCGCACACCGGCCCGTACGGCTGTTATCGTACGGACATGCCACAAACCCGCCGAATATAGTATGAATATTGTATGTCTATGTTCTTTCCTCTAACTGTAAGTAGTTTGTATACACAGCATTCTTGATTAGTAAAAGCACATTAAATATAATATTGGGTTGGTTCCTTGGATTTAATGCAAGAATTTCACAAACGGCCGAAAAGAAAAATGCAAAATTAGTACCTACCTTATCAAGGTATCCTCTGATATAGAGCCTACAGCCTTGTCTGTCTGGATGTTTTATTCTGCCTGTCATACTTTAATTTTTGTTCTATGGTAGTGCCTGGTGTCAGATTGCAGCACCGTTGAAAAATTACAGATAGGTATTTGCTTTATCATAGCATACCTATGTAATTTATTTTCATTAATACATTACTTGAGTGGTAAAATTAGGTACCTCGGCTTATATTCGGGACGACTTATACTCGAGTATATACGGTAACTTATTTACTTTTTTATAATTTTTTAATCTTATTATTGTTTATTTTTTATAATTATTTTTTTATTTTTTAATCATTTGTTCCTTTTTATTTTTGACTTTTTAATCACCTTTTTTTTAAATTTTATTATTTTATATGATTTTTTTAGGGCTGGTAATAATTAAAATTTTCGTGTTTGATTACCGGTAATCAAAATTTTTTAAAATCGATTAATCGATTAATTATAACGCACAAACAGATCCAACTACATTGGCCTATACACATACAGCACAGCAATGAAGTAATAAAATGAACTAGGATCACACTAATCCAGCATGTTATTAATCTCACGTGCCCCACTCAATATGGCCGCCGCTTGAGTGGGGCAACTCAGAATAATAACGTGCTGGATTAGGGTGATCCTAGTTCATTTTATTACTTCATTGCTGTGCTGTATGTGTATAGGCCAATGTCTTGTCTGGCGCTCGTGCAGAAAGTTTCATTGTCCGTTGACATCACGAACATCGACATCAGCGGACTCCTTCCCCCTTCCCTTCGTTAGCCAACGGAGCCACTTGGGGAAAGGGGGAGGAGGCCGGTGACATCGATGTCCGTGACGTCACCGGATCGCCGACGGGACTCCCGGAAGCTCGCGGAGAGGTGAGTGTTTTCATTAGCGATCAAAATAATTTTAATCAAAAAGTTTAACGTTTAATCGAGAAATTAATCTTTAATTTCCACAGCCCTAATTTTTTTAAATTTTTATTTATTTAATTATAATTTTTT
>NW_017308031.1:109624-126860 GCF_000935625.1 Nanorana parkeri
AACACTCTAAGGGAAAAGCAATTAAAAATTTTTTCCACCTAACTGTATTGCTATCACACAGGAAAAAACAATTCCCTGTGTGATAGCAATTGGAGGTGACAGGTTCTCTTTATTGACCCAGTCACCTCCAATACAGGAGTTTTAGCACAGCACTGTGCAGGAACTCCTGTGACAGGTGAGAGAGGAAGAGCACTGCTCTCCCCTCTCACTGTCTACAGACTACACGGAGCGGCAGGGTTACTTATAACCCTGCCGCTCTGCTCACTGCAGTCAGAGACTCGGGACTCGGTGGCGGAGGAAGGAACCAAAGGAGAGAGGTAAGTGCAGGGGGGAGGGGAGGAGGCTGCACACTGTTTACATGTGATCTCGGCGACAGTTCACATGTAAACAAAAAATTGTCTGCCTCACTCTACATTCAGTCCTGCTTGTGCAAAGCAGGACTAAATGTAGAGAGGGCAACTTCCCCACAAGGACACCGCTGCTGCCCCTCTGCACCCCTAGGCCGGGCCTCGGTGGCCTTGTGGGGAATCCGGGCCTGCATTTATCAGATGTATTTGATGTACAGGCAGCCATTTTATGTTTGAAGGACAATGGATCAAAAGGTCATAACACTTACCTGGAAAATTTGTAATGTTTGAGGTGCTTTACTCTTAGAATCACAGACTGCACTAATAGACTCTGGAGCACTGAAGGAATTGGAGACCTAAAGAAAAAAAAAAAAAAGGAGACTATTAAAGCAGAAAGGAATCCTACTTAATGTACACAAAAGACACAAGTATGAAATGTTCTACTCCATTTATTCATCTGAACTGTCCTTAATAGCACCTGGGGCTTCTTGCAGCTGGTAAATCAGTTACACACTGTTTCTCCGCAGCATCTATCCATGTGCCACTGAAGCCATCCACATTTAGTGGGAAACAGAGGTGTCAGATGGGCCACAGCAAAAGCAATAACACTGTGGTAGAAATCTGGAGCATAGTAAAGCACTCAAAGTTTTGAGGCTTCTGGAGTGCATTTAAAATCAACTGGCATTTTGAATAACCCCCAGAGACCAAGAATGTGTTACCCTTTTGAACTGTAAACCACGTGACTATTCTTCCCATCTTTCATCTAGTACAGCATAGACATGTGTACCAGCAAAAAATGTGTTTAGTTTAGTTTCGTTTTGAAACAAACCAATTCAAAAGCAAAGAAAAAAAAACAAAAAACGTTATCTATTACTCTCCCGGCCCTGGACTTCTGGTCCAGTGCCGGGAGACAGCTGAGAATGTCAAATGGGCCTGAGACCTTGCCAATGGGAAACCTGTATGTTAACCACTACACTATAGCCTCTATACTTTAACCATAGAAGCATTTGATATATATGAATGCAATATGTAGCATTTGACAGCTGAGAATGTCAAATGGGCAGAGCAAGCCGTGACGTTATGGCTCGCTCCGCCGACCTGTTGACATTCAGACTGAAGAATGTAATTTATTTGCGGCTAGTTTTTGTCGGGATCGGACGGGCGTCCTGCCGCAGGACTTTTTTTATTTCGGCGGGTCGGCAGGGGTCCTACATCCTGATTGACTCTGGATTACATCGATGGAGCCATTTTTTAAAAACATTTTTATTAAAGGAATAGTCAAAAAATATTTTTTTCAATTAAAGGATTTTGTCAAAAGTCTGGACTTTTTACTAACTATTTGATTTAACCCTTTAGTGAATGAGTAGGGGTACAAGTACCCCTTACTCATTCACAATGGGGGGCGGCATCTGGGTGTCCCCTTATTTAAAGGGGTACCCCGATGCAAATAAGCCCGCTTGCCCACCGGGTCAGGGATGGGGGGAAGAGGCCCTTGTCCCCATCGGCATGGGGACACCCTCCTAATGCTGAGGGCACATGGCCTGGTAAGGCGCAGGGAGGCGCGTCCTTGCCAATGGGAAACCTGTACGCTAACCACTAGACTATTGACTCTGAACCTTTAACCCTCATTTTTTTTTCCTAATCTCATTTTGCTGCAACAAAATTCGTCCAATAACGAATCCGAAAAACGAAACGAAACTAAACATACTTTCTTTCGGGAAATCGGGAATTTCGGATTAGTTTGCATTCGTCTTAGCTGTAATTCGGAATTCGGATGCATCCGAATCTCCGAATTTCCGAAAATTCGTCCAAAACGAATTTCGGAACGAACCGAATCGCACATGTCTAGTACAGCATAGCTGGTCTCTGAGCTTGTACACACATTACTGAAGTGATGCATTGTGGGACTGAACATGTTGAAACAAGTAATAGCATGACCTCTGACACACCATAAATGAAAAGGTAGGAGAAGGTTACCATAGGAGAAGTGTTTTCTGAAAATGCTGAAAGGAGATTTATTGACAGTAGGTTTAATTGTGGATCATTCATTTGAAGGGCAGCTCTAGCCAAACAGCTAAATGCATTATTACAAATATTTTGTATTTTGTAAGTTAACCAATTCAAAATGGTTTCTGAAAATGAGCACACACTTGTAATCCACCCACCCCTGCTATGAAATATTCCTTGGGTAATAGAAGCACCTAAACAATTTTCACCAGCTTTACCATCTTGTTCCTGCATTTTGGACAGCTAGTGAAGATGACCACCGTGCTAAAGTCCACCTTGAGCTTTCACACTTTGTATAATGGCACTAGGGTGAACCTTTCCAGAGTAGGCATCCCTATTCCAAGCTCCATGCTTTCAGATTGTGTGTGGTAACAGGTGCCAGCTGAACTATAAGGTCATATCATAACACTTGAAAGAAAATATAATTAAACGGAACAACATTGTTTATATCTGCCTGGCATTGTGTTTGAAATGTTTTATTATTCATTCTAGTTTATTTTTTTAGAATTGATTTGGCATGTTATTGTAATTGCCCATTACTTACAGGCATATCTGGTTCCTGCCTGACCTGCAGGTAGAATTTGAAGAGAAAACCGATCATCAGAGACCTCTTATATTCCACTTTTCCATCAGCAGCAGAAGGTGGTAGAGACACCTCATTCATTATCTGTTTGTTGGCTTCACCCAGCATGCCATCATCCCAATGTCTATCAAGAAAATATGGTAAAAGTTATCACAACTATTGCGGGGCTCCGTACAGCAAAATGTACACACATAGAATGCCTATATTACAGTGAAATTGCAAAAACACTTTAGTATTTGATAGTTCATGGCAGTGTTAGAACCTCTCATGAATTTTATTGCAGTCTATGTCCCTGTTGGGGACATTCTCCTCACTTTATGGAACAGAAGGTGAGGGGATATCTCCAGAGCAGGAACACCGAGTGCAATGAAAATCGGAAAGTCTCTAACCTTTCATTAATTTAATTAATTTAATTGACTTACACTGCTTGATCAATCAACCTTAATAACTTTACTTCATCTAAAATAAAACTGATAAAAAAATTTTAACATCTTATACAATTTTAGATTTCCTGTTTTTGAGGTGGGGAAGACTACATAGGTCACATAAGGCAAGAGTAAAAAGCAACAAAGCATCTCATGAATAATACCAGGGTAAATCATTTAGACTTGCCTATAATTATCAGATATCTGATTGGGCACAGGGTGATTTACACTTTACATAATATATAAAGTAGAGCAAAAAATGAAAAATATATAGACAACTGTGATGGTTCACATTTATTCTGACCATGGTAGCAGTAGTTATTTACATTCAACGTGACTTGTTCTGTAATGCTGTCAGGATCCAGAGCACCCCCAGGTGGTGCTGGAGCCAGGTCCTGCAGTTCCTGTGCTCGCCTGCGGCTGTCTCCAGCAGCCAGGGACTGTAAGGAACCTGCAGCTCCAGTACTCACCTGCGGGTGTGCCCCAGCTGTGACTGATCATCCCATCACCTGTTGCTTCCTGGGAGGGTATTTAGGCCCTACCTGCATTCAGGAAGCTGGCTCAGTATTTGCGTCGCCTGCACTTGACTGATTCCCATAAACCTGAACCCTGCTTCCTGAAACCCTTCTTCCTATCTGCAGACCTTTCACCGACCCGGCTTGTTACCCGACCACTCTCTTGGATCCTGTTCCTGTACCGTGCTGCTGCCCTCCTGTTAACGACCCAGCTTGTACCTGACCACTCTTCTTTTATCCTGAGGCCTGCCATATATCTGCAGGCCTGTTACCCCTCCTTGTTGCTTCCCCCTGGCTGTAGGTGTGTGTTTGTCCCAACGGTGGGTTTATTACGTCACTGCTAAACCTGTGGGGGGGTTGAGGGGGTTTGTAGTTTTGTTGTTGTGTAGCAAATAAACTGTGTGCATGGAACCCTATCCTGTGTGGGCATATTAATTTGGTCATCCTGCGTGGGTACCTGCAGGAGGTGTGAGGACGCCTGTGCATGGTACCCTGACAAATGCTGAAGACGTGAAACTGAAGAAGCTGCCTGGATAAGCTCTGAATCATCTTCAACATTGCAGAACAAATACAGTTGAAAGTGACTAACTACTAGCTAAATAGACAACTTTTACCCACATTTAAAGCCTCCGGGTATAAGAAAAGCCAAAAATAAAAACACCTTCCCTTGCACTGGCTACTCTGCACTACAAGGGTTAACTGTTCATTTTGTCTAGGGGTATTCTGTAAAGGACTTTTACTTACCTGATCCCCGCTTTCCCAGCAGTGAGGCACTTACCTCTCTCCCCTGCACTCAGGCTTGTGGACTGTCCCTCAGTGTCCTCTTGTATAATACAGAGCTATGGATCCTGCATTGTATGTGATGACATTAGAGACCCCCCCCCCCTCGACTGCTGGAGCAGAGGAGAAGGGGGGAGCGGTGCTTTAATGCAGCCGGGCGGGAGGTGGCAGGCCATCAGAGGAGCGAGCTTGGAGCAGTGGCTACTTTGCAACACACACAGGGACCATGAGGAACAAAAGTAGCCACTCTCCAGAAGGAAGGACAGTGTCAGCACCAATTCAGAGATGATTTGAGCATCTACAGGCGAAATAAGCTACAATTTTGTACATAGTGTACTTGGATGCATTTTTAACATTTAACTCCTGAGATTAGTGTCACTTTAATTTATAGAGCACAAACAGAGCACACCACCTCAATACAATCTAAAGTCCCAACCAGTTAGGCAAAAGTAGGAACTCACACAAAAACATAAGCCAGTATGTTGTTTGATTGTGGGAGGAAACCTTCTCAGAACATAAGCACCAAGGGTAGGACTGGGCGGCATTTGCCCCCAATGCTAGTAAACATATGTCTTCCACATTCAGATCTTGATTAAATGAGTCAGTGACAGCTGCTGGGTAATATATAGATACCTGTTCAGACCTGCAACTTCAGTGTCTCAGCTACTGTGTATGATTCAGCTGTAGCCACCAACTCTGCCAGCTTGAATCTCTGCACATTTTTTTATTCCCTTGGATCCTACTGGAAAGCCAAATGCCATGTATTCCTTCCCTCTTGGACAAAGGCATCTAACCAAGACAGCCCCTTTTAAAAAAGCCTACAATAATGTCTGATCTTTTTATTTTTTAATTCCCACACTCCTAGCAATTAGCAGCTGTCACTAGAGTAAAAACATGTATCTCAGACAATAATATTTTATCAATAGCTATCAGTAGGAGCATATATTTTTATTTTTTATTTATTTATTTTACATGGGAAGAAGAGTAATATTACTTTGCTCTCCTTTCTAGTAGTCCTTCATATAATGTTTATGCTAGGTATGAATGACATACTTTTGGAGAATACCATAATAACCTACCATCATCCAATATATTTTTCAGGCAGTCAGCTAAATATAATCATCACTAATACAATTATAAACATCTACATTTACCAAGAATTTTAAAGAAGCAAACATTTTAATCTACCTCCCAATGAGAGCTTCTCCAGTGTTCTTTGCAGACACAGTTGTAGAATGGACACCACCATAGAATATTTTCATTTCCTTTATAATGTCAGTATTCTCTTTAAATTCCACTTTCATCCCAGCATTCACAATAGGAAAAGAATTTTCTTCTCTCTGAGCTTGTCTGAATGCAGACACAAACTGGCTCTGTACAAAATAAAGAGAATATAGTTTGTGTTCATAGGAAGTAGCAATGCTACCACATTTCTTGAGAGCAGGGGAATAAAAAGAAATGCCAGGGCCCCATAGCAAAATTTTGTATGCCCTCCCCCCAAACGAAACCCCCCCGCCCCCACCGCACCAGTTTTGTCAACCCTGTGTGAGTGTTCACACCAGGGCGGTTCAGACACACGGATTTGTCCACGCTGAACTGCCGAAATTAACAATCCTATACATTCCTATGGGGACTGTTCAGAAGAAATGCCAGGGCCCCATAGCAAAATTTTGTATGCCCTCCCCCCAAACGAAACCCCCCCGCCCCCACCGCACCAGTTTTGTCAACCCTGTGTGAGTGTTCACACCAGGGCGGTTCAGACACACGGATTTGTCCACGCTGAACTGCCGAAATTAACAATCCTATACATTCCTATGGGGACTGTTCAGGCAACCGTGCGGCTCCAAGCGATCCGAGCCACCTGCGGCCCAAAATGCTCCCTGAGATACTTTTTACGTGCTGATCAGCATGTTTTCCATATGGATTTCAATAAAAATGCGCTGATCAGCAAGTTTTGAGCGTTTTTAATTGCGTTTCAGCGCTGAAACGTGACTAAAAACAGCAAAAATATCTTTCAAAAATCGCGCGGAAACCACCGTAAACGGCTTCCGGCCTGGTGTGAATAGGGCCTAACACTTTACTTTAATACTGCCACACCAATGAGAGGCTGAGGAAAGGGGGATTATAAAAAAATGAATAAATATGTTAAAAATCGTTTTGCGCTGTGTTGATGTTTGTGTTGTTATAAAATGATACATGCGTATATTTCATTACAACACAATGCACGGCAATATGAAACTGCTGATAGTTTCATGAATGAACAGGAAGTGATGTAAATCACAGCCTGTTCATTCATAACTGGGGACACATAGTACTATGTGTCCCCAATTATTTACAAACACTGGAGTGATCAGACGATCACTCCAGTGTTTGTGGAGCACACGGAGGATCGGTAAATATCAATGATATTTACTTATCCCTACGCTCGGCCACGCACAGAGCCACTGCTATCCTGAAACTGACAGGATGACAGCGGCTCCGCTCCTCCCTGCCTGCCGCTCGATTATCGTGATCTAGCGTGTCGCTGGATCACGATGATCGAGCAGCAGGCGAGGAGGAGAGCGGAGCTGTTATCGTCCTGTCAGTTTCAGGATTGCAACGGTTCCTCCGCCGGCCATTTATTTTCGGATCCCCGCTGCCTCAGCTCATACAAGCGGGGGAGAGCAGCGGGGATCCGAGCCCCCCCACTGCCGCGGGGCCCATAGCGACTGCAGCGGTGGTAGTTAAGCCACTGCTTGAGAGATCAACAGGTATTTTCTGTACTTGCTTAAAATGTTCCTAGCCTGAAGACCAAATGAATGCAGCCACTACATCTAAGCACTGGTACTCCCTTGGGTTTAACTTTCCTTTGATTAAAACTTATCGTTGGGGATCACCGCTTTTATTACTAAACTGGCAACCTCTACCTGGTGTTTGTGTCATTCCTTGTGTGGATGATGCATTGGTAGGTTTACAGTCAATCCAGAACTGTAGATCTGGTTTCCACTGCTCAGTTTACAACCAAAGGGGCAGATGCTTGAGGGTAAGGTTTACCACTAACCACAAGACAAAACATGAAATCAATGAACCACGAAATAAAGTGGAGCTTTACAGGTCTATTCACTAAAGGGTGAAGAGTTAGGAGAATGCAGAAGATGTGAACAATCTAGGCCAAAATAACAGATTTGGAAAAATCCTCCAATTCAGCTCACTTTCCAGTTCAGCTATGTTTTCCTAGATTGTTCACTTCACCTGACTTCCCCAAACTCTTCACCCTTTTGTGAATAGCCCTGTCATTTTATTTAAATACGAGCTGGAAATTACATTTTAAGACTTACCTTTTTTGAGTAAGGTATAAATACACTCAACAAGACTTCCTCTGGCTTTAGGGTAGAGGCACCTGAGAAAAAGGAACCATCCAATGGGATTGTCCGTGTTTTACCTACATGTAGGTATTGGAAAAAAAGATATTTTACAATTAAATATTAGTGATGATTTCAGGTTACCAAACAGAAGAAATTTGCCCCCTCTGTAGACATTTGTCCCGACATGTAGGAAGGAGAGAAACCCCATACCTGGCCAGGTAACCAAAAGGTTACACAATCATAGATTTAGAACATTTTTAGGACCTTCTTATACAAACATGATGTAAAAAATATTTTATTAAAATATATAAAAACAGTGGCTTCACAACACAGGGATTACCGTGTAATCTACTAATCCAAAAGAAAAATTGATTTGAATTGATCAAAATCTGATTAAAATTGAGGTTTTTCAAATTTCTATACTTTAGCTGGTTCCATGACATTTTCTTATAATGCCATTTTACTTGGACAAAACTAGAAACCCAGTTTAATTTGTGTATAGTTGAGCAAGTATGTAAACAAGCATATAAAACTAAAACACTTTTTTTTTAAAGGTTTCGATAGGCGTAGGGAAGGCTTAAAACCGCTATATTTTTGTATTTTTAATATGTCTGACTGAGGAGAATTTTCTTCACTTCTTGCCCTTTAGACACAACAAGAAAAGAGAGGAAATCTCCCCAAGGTAAATAGAATTATCATTTTAGGGAACTGGTGATAACTCAAAACTTTTGAATTTCCCCTCACTTTGTCTTGGCAACAAGAGTCACCAGAACAAATAGAGGGGTGCATCTTTGTGTCTTTGAAAACATTCTCCCAGATGCATGCAATGTTAATTTCTTCAGTCTACTTAATTTATAGAGGAAAGATGTGGAAAAGACTTATCTCCTTTGGCCAATCTTCTTTCAGAGGAGCAGAGGAGTAACCTCATCTGATAGGATTAGAGGTTCTAGTCTTCTGAACTGGTCATAGGTTTTATGGACCAGCTGGTTCCGATGGTTCGGTCAGTGTTAGGATTTCTGACATCACCACATAATTCCAAGTGCAGTGAATCCAAATACCACCTGACCCCCTCAGACAGGAACCATTTAATGGTTTTGCTGGTCTCTGGGTGATTGCAGGTACACCCTTTCCGTTCTGTACGTGGAACCTAATGTGCTAGGAGCTATAAGAAGGGATAATTTTCATCTGGCGGTGATTAATATTTTGGACTTTATTAGAGATGAAACAATCCCTCTGATCTTAAGCAAAATGACAATTGGTTGTAGACAGTTCAGCATTTGCCACAAGGCTACCAGATGTGTCAGGAATTCCCAATTGAAGTCTGCAGGCTTACTCTGACCTTTCACATTCTAATTTGAGAAATTTGTCCAAAGTTATTGTCCAATGGATAAATAAAACATTTGTGTTAGGGAAATATCTGTAGTAGCATCTCACGCCTATATTCCCTTGCAAAGTGCAAAATCCCTTGGCCAACAAACAGCCCATTTGATTTTAGTAAATCAACCCCAAAGTGCCTAATATACCTTCAGTAAATGAGCCCCTTCCCTGTCCAATTACCAAAACATACATCTCTACAAAAGAACTCACACAACTTTTGAAAGTCTATGCCTCTTGTTTGCCCCACAGAGACATCTGATCTCAACCATTTAGCATGTATGCCAGTCAACAAATCGCATTGTTCTTGTAAGACCATATGGAATAGCAATAGCCCCATGCAAGGACCCCTCCTTGGACATGTGATTAACAAAAAACAAACAGTCCAAAGATTTAAAGAAATCATTCACCAATAGAAGAGAGGACCTCCCAGTCCCTTTACCCCATTTCCCCTCCAAAATAGAATGAACAATATTCATGTTTGAAAATATAATTCTGTTAAAGGAGAACTAATGAGGTGAGTGAAAATCACTTACCTCATAGTTCGAGCCGACGTGCGACAATGAAACGGTCACATGTTGGCTCAATAGATCGAGAAGTGAGCGAACACATACCGTCGCTTGCTCACTTCTCGATCTCCCTGCAGGGAGCTGTGACAGTCACGGCTCCCTGCAGGGTTCCTCCCCGCTCCTCCAGCGCTGACTGACAGAATGGACGGGGAGATGGCGGGTACAGCTGGCTCGGCCTCTAGATAGGGAGAGCCAGCTGTCACTCACGCAGCTGAGTGAATTTTGACAGTAATGTCGGGATCCGTCCCGGCTGCGCCAGTCTCAGTAAACGGCAAGCTGTAGCTTGTGATATACTGAGCTTTGGGTCACGGGAGGACACTAGTTTATGTCCTCCTGTGACCCTTAAAAGAACTGTGGGGAAAAACACTTACCCCATAGTTCTCTTTTAAAGAAAATTGGAACGTAAGGGATTTTTTTTTGCCTTCTTGGATCATGGGTTCACCAGTAAAGGAAGTGTCCTTAAGTGTCTTTTGGCCCTGTAACACCAGTTCCCTATGATGAGCCCTTGCTCTTTTGGGCCCCTATGCAGCAGTACTATGACAAACAATCTATGAAAACAAAGGAGGAGAAAGTGTTTTTCACATGGAAAGCATTGTCATGTAATTTCTTTCTAATGTTAAAAACAGTTATAGTGATTAAAGGGAAGACAGAGGAAATGCTTCCTTCTGTTTGCAACCATCTCCTAACATTATTCTCCCAGCGCAGTCATTTGCCTGGATTTCAAGGATTATTTGATGGCAAAAGGTAAGAACAAAAATCAAATGTTACTTTATATTCTGACATGTCAGGAATGTATAAATGGACTGTAAAGTCACTAAAAAGTCCACTTTAACCTGGCATCTTTTATTTAAAATATTAGCAAAACTATACACTGCATTACAGTTTTATTAAAGAGAGAAAATGTTATAGTTATGCTAACTGCATGTTTCCTGTATTTCTGGACAAGACTCACAATATTTACCTTTGGATGCCAAGTTTAATGCAGCTCCCCCTGCGGCAAGCACTGGGTTAAGGTCGCTTACTGAACCTTTGCTGATAACATGCCCTCCAAGAGACTGAAAGCATTAAAAACATATATTAGTTAGGAACCAAATAGAAGATTCACTATGAAAGTGGGAAAAAAGAAACAAAAAACAAACAAACCGAATTTTACACTTAAAATTGCAGAACATTTCACAACTGAGTGCTCAGAAATTATACTTACAGCCATGCTTCTAATTTGCTCTCCGGCCAGCGTGCTCAGCTGCTGCAGTAATGCATGGAATATCTTGGTTTTATCTTTTGGTAACTTAGAAACATTCTTATTTAAAATTTGTTTCACTTGTGCAAGACTGACTGCAGCTCCAACCGTAATTCCTAAAAAACGGAAACATGGGAGACTTTAGACAATGCCCAGACCAGTTCTCAGATGTATCAAAGTGTGTTTCACCCTGGACACGAATAAAAGATCACCTTCCATGTTCAAAAGCAAAAAAAAAATAGGTTGAACACTGGGATAAAAATTAGAAGGACAATGCCACCAACTAAAAACGTATCACTATAACCAAGCACAACAACATCTGCCCCTGTTTACGGCTTTGCCCCCATCCTCATCACATCTCTGTCCCTACCATCATTATTGAGTTCTACTTATCATGGAGAAATAGTAAAGTCAGACTCCTACTTCTGAATACTCCATGATATCAAATTTACAAGATCCAATAATTTGATGGAGTCCCCCTCATGACAGCTGTAGTAACGTAGGTAGGACTTAGAACAAGTCTCACAGATTAAATACAAATAGGAACGATGCTGAGGGTCATTCATCCTGGCAGAATCTACTCAAATGGGTTTTGGATTTAATGCGTGTTTTTAAAGTCTGGTGCAGAATAGAGTGCCAATATAGATTTCTTTAATAAAAAAGAAAAACAATTACCTTGGTTAGTTGTGGACACATCATACAGATCACTGATTCTTACAGGGGAGATGATAACTGGGTATAAAACACCTTCAAACTTCATCTGAATCCCTGGAAACAAATATGGATATTTATCTACATTCTATGTACACATTAAAAATATTTTATATAAAAAAAAAACCAAAAAACGAAAAACACACACACAAAACACACACCTCCGACTTCTTTAACTGATTTTATACAAAGACATTATACCCTAGTAAATGGAGATACTTTTAGCTTTTGTCATGACCGGTCAAGTAATCAGCAATTAACCTTACCCCCTTCCCAAATAACTTTTTTGTTGTTGTGTTTTATTGCATTTTATTGAACATATAATTTTCTCAAAATACTGGTAAGAACATATTTTGGGACTTGCACTGGAATTCATTTCTTGGCTAAGTATTGTGACAATATTGCCTTGCGAATCCCAGCTCAAACTAACAACCAATTATAAATCATTCTGTATCCGGCATTTATGTCACAAGGAATGAAGATGTTTTCGTTTTCTAAGAAAATGGCATGTGCAGCACTATATACAGTATAGACACTTTACAGTTGGGCTTGTTCTTATGTAACACAAAATGTACATCATCTTGTACACCTGTTCATTTTATCTTACCTACAGTAGTGTTCCCAACTACAAGAGGAGCTTTAGGGAACTTCATCTTCAGCTCCAGCAGTTCTTCAAGTGTGGAAGGAGAGTACCATGTAATTCTCTCCCCATGGAATGTGATCATTTTCTTTGGGTTGTTCCGCATCATCTGAATGAGGTTTAAAAAAATAAAATTAAAAAATAATGGTTGGAAGAATTTATGAAAAAATAAAGAATTCACCTTTCCTGCTATATTTCATTTCAAGTGATATGAATTTACAAAACCAACCGTGTTACAATCACTTACTTTATGAGTTTATATAGTGGCAACAGACTATAAGAATCATTCATTATTCTCAGCCATTATGGAGGTTAAAATAATCTGTTGATGATAGGTTGCATTTACCTGTTTAAAGCATTTTTCTGCAAATTATTTACACACAGTTTTACAATAAATATTCTAACAAGGAAAGAACAATAAAGAACAAGAACAAATAAGATAAAAACACTGCAAGAAGACCAAGGCAAGGCATTGGAAAACAGGGCAGCAGTAAATAGAATCACAATAATGGGGACTGAAAAATATATGGACAAATGTACAACCAGACAACCATATCAGGGATGTTAATAGCATGAAGGATACCTTTATCAGAACCCCCAAAGTAGATCCCACTTGATATGTGATGTTAAAGCAAGTCCCCATGGATCAAACCATTTCGTCCTGTACATCTAGCAGTGTATGAAAAGAAAGTATAGCTACTGCAAAAGAGGAGGAGGAGGAGGGAAGAGGGAGGAGGAAAAGGAAGAGAAAGCAGATACTGAAAGGGAACAGGGAATAACCCCCCATACCCCAAAACAGTATGCATTAAAATGCCAATCAGCTATCAGCAGAACGTAAAAGATTCTCGTACTCCATTGTAGAGGTAAAATCTAGCCTGTAAAACCAGGTTGGACTGGACTTTTCATGAGTGCCCTTACTGTACGCTATTAAATCCTCCATGCATTCAATCTCATTATTTATTGATCGACAGAGCTAGGGGCGGAGCATGGTGCTGCTTTCAAAAATCGGGGATACAGCTCCTAGTAACGTTAATCAAATGAGGGAGAATGGATCATTTATAGGTTTTCCTGGGGAACGTTGTGGTGCAGAAGGAAAAAGGCTGGGTCGAAATGGATTGGAGTATCAGCAAATTTATGAAAAATCCTCCCAACTTCCTCCCAGAAGGGTTTCAGAACAGCACAGCACGGTGTCGGAGGATACATAGCATGCAGGGTTCTATAAACCTAAGTGAGTGTTTTAAACTCGGATTCCTGGTATTTAGTGAAAAGCCAGGTTTTATGAGAATAGAGCAAAATGCGGTTCCTCTGATCCGAAGTCAGAGAAAGAATCAGGTCACGTTCCCAAGATACGGCAGGGAAGAAGGATCCAGCGGAGCAGTAAGCAACGTATACATTAGGGAAATTGTGTGGAGAAGTGGTTCCGAGCAGACTCTTCAAAAAGAGTAAGTGGCCCGGCATAGAGGTGGGCCTCAGGTAAGGATTTCAAAATGTACACTAATTGAGTTTTATGCCAGATAACCAAGGAGGTCAAGCGGGTATAGGAATCTATTTTTGCTCTCGTGGGCCAGGAATTGGCAACAAGAAAGTTTTGCACGCTAAATGTTGTAGAAGCCATTAAGGTCCTGAAATGAAGGATCCTCAATTCCTGGGGAGAAAGCAGGGCTACCAATTATAGGGAAAAGGGGCGAAGGTGATGGAGAAATGTTTGCAACAGGAAAGAAAATTCCGGCATATGTTCCAGGTGTGGCAAATAATGGGGTGAGTTTTGATGCTGACATGTACGTTGGTAAGACACCAGGGTAATGCATGGAGAGGTACAGGAGACACCACCTGTTCAAGATGTGCCCATTGTTTAGTCGAACCATGCCTACACCAATCAATCCCCCTGGTAAGGTGGCATGCCATGTGATATCTGAAAATGTCCTGGGAGAGCTATACTGCCACAAGATTTAGGAAGATGAAGAATCTCAAATTTAAGCATCGGTGGTAGATGCACCAGGAGCAAGATGAAGCTCCTATTCACTGCTCACAAAAAGAAGCAGGAACGCGCATGGGAAGCGCCTGAAGGAGATAAAAGAGGAGTATATTCAGTTTCAAGATACTACACTTTTCAAACCAGGAGAAGTATCCCTTGTGCCAGCGAGCAAACCTTGTTTGCTCTTCTGAAGCAATGGCAGGAAATTAGCTGAAAAAAAACCTGCAAGAAGTCACGAGGGACAATTGTGCTCAAATACTTAATGGAAGAATCTGACTGTCAGGAAGCCAGGCTTGGCCCTTGTGCTCAGAGTCCTGCATGAGCACCTGCGCATGTGTGTGGGCATAGTTTGTGTTACAAAATTGTGCACCACCGGGCGCCTCTTGTGTTGCAGAATTTCATGCTAAACAGGCAATTTAAGGCTATAACATTCTAGCCTCTAACACGGACTGGTCTTCAGCTGTTCCGTGTACCTGTATCCTGAACCCAGCATCCTGAACCTGATCTTCTGGTAATTGACTCGGTTTGGCTGACCAGACTTCAGCTTGTTTCTGACCACGCTCCTGTCTGCTGTTCTGTACTTTACTGCCGGCAAGTTGCTGATCCGGCCTGTCCCCCCACTACATCTTATCTGCTGTCCTGGTACCCTGCTGCTCGAACGCTACAGATCCGGCTTGTCATGGACTTTGCTTCTACCAGCACTCATGCCTCTCCTGTCCTTGTGCTTTTGTTCCACTTCCAGGGGTTCTTGGCCTTGAGCTGAAATAGAGGCCTTCCTTGTCAACTCAGACTTCTCTAAGGTATGTGGTTAAGACACTGACCATTTGAAAGAAAAACTGGATTGCAGAGTCTGAACTAAAGTGGCAGAGTAGGAAATATCTTCCAACTTGGAGTAAATTTATCCGGAAGTTGGAAAGGGCACCGTAAAGACAGAATTCCTCTAAAATATTAGGGAGGGATATAGTGAGGTTAGTGATTTAAAAAAAAAAAAAGGAAGAAAAAAGGTCATCCACAAAGGCCAATATTTTCTTGGGAGAGGATGTGCCCATATCAGGGCCGGAGATATTAACGTTTGCCCTTTAGAAGAAGAAGAAGAAAAAAAAAAAAGGAGAAAGAACAGGATTTTTAAGCGTATACAATGTCCAGCACTCTAGTAGTGTTATCCTGGGTCTCTCTGGGGGGAGCAAAGACTACCTGATCTTGGTGGATTATGTCCAGGATGCGAGAGGTCAAGCGGTTACCTAAAATCTTAGTGAATAATTTAAAATCTCCATTCAGTAACGAGATTGGGCAATAACTAGGACATTGTAGTGGATCTGTACCCTCCTTAGGTATCAAAGGTTAAGCATTTTTAGTTAAGAATGCTGAATGTGTGCCTAGAATTACTCTATATTAATTCAAATATTTGTGTATATTTCCTGGAAACGCCAGACAACTACATTGATCATTTCCGGTCTACTTTTGGCTGGCATGGCAACAAATCTGTGTATGAATACTCCATATCACCCACTCTCTTAAAGGCATTCGGCAAAACATGATATAAAGGAAAGATAGTGGCTATGAATTCATTTCCCCAGCTGCTGCATTACTAAAGGTTAAACATGACAAGACAAACCATCGACATTCCTTATTTTCATTTCAATTCAGACTTGTAACTCACCATTAGCTCAGGTGGAAATATAAGTTCTTGCGTAGGATCCAGAGGTAAGAATTTATTTTCATCAAACAAGGTCAGAGAGCTCTTAAATAAAAAGTAAAAGAAAGCAAGTTTGTTTTGGTGGTACTACCTACAAAGTGAAATAACGTAAGACTTGTTATAAGAGAAGAGACTCTCTACTGTAATTTTGCATGCTGGCTGGTGAGTGTGCTGGGAAAACTTTTTGCTGTTTTGCTGTCTCTACTGTAAAAAGACAAAGCAGTGTTTAGTTGTTTGATTAACTCAGGCAAGTGAAATCTATTTTTAATTCGTTTTAGTAATGTTAAAAATGTTTAAATCGAAAAGACTGTACAAGCAATTAAATATAGTACAAAATTTAAATATGAATGTGGGAACTTTTTCTGTCAAAGGATTTGTAATTTTGTGCTTCTGGTTTTGAGCTCGACACCCTAGACAAAAAAAGTACAACTACCTGACAGTAGCAGTGCAGCTGGGTCAAAAACCCTGGTTTGTCCAAACCACCAGGCTGCTTGACTGGACAAAAAAAAGAACACAGATTAGACCTATCCACTGCTCACTTTGCACTCCTTCTGTCAACGTATGTGCATGCAGTACAGGTGGATTGGCTCATAGTTTTGACACTCCCTTTTCCAGTATACAAGCAGGCCAACACAGGAATCTAATAGCCAGAAGAATTTGCATTCAAATATATTTTAAAAATGTATAACTGAAATTGTTGTTTTTTTTTTACATCTGCCTAGAGTTCAGCTTTAAATAAAATGGAATCCTAGTTGTGTGTGTCAGTGTTATACAATACCCCTTCAGGTAGCATTTTTTCCTCCGGCCTTTTGTTTAAACAGCAGTCCTAAAGACAAAAAGGTGTTTTTTTGTTTACATCTGTCTACAGTTCAGCTTTAAATAAAATAGAAACCTAGTTGTGTGCGTCAGTGCTATTCAATACCCTTTCAGGTAGCATGTTTACCTCCGGCCTTTTGTTTAAACAGCAGTCCTAAAGACAAAAGAAAATATATTCTAAGTATATTAAACAGCAAAAGGATCCTCTCCCCCC